>NC_092235.1:28857475-29157475 GCF_036320965.1 Panulirus ornatus
AAAGGGAAGGGAGCGGGGGGCTGGAAATCCTCCCTTCTCGTTTTTTTTTTTTTTTTTTTTTTTTTTTTTTTTTTTTCCAAAAGAAGGAACAGGGAAGAGGTCCAGGTGAGGATATTCCCTCAAAGGCCCAGTCCTCTGTTCTTAATGCTACCTCGCTATCGCGGGAAATAGCGAATAGTATGAAAAAAAAAAAAAAAAAAATATATATATATATATATATATATATATATATATATATATATATATCTTTTTTCTTTTTTTTTCTTTCAAACTATTCGCCATTTCCCGCGTTAGCGAGGTAGCGTTAAGACCAGAGAACTTGACCTTGGAGGGAATATCATCACCTGGCCCCCTTCTCTGTTCCTTCTTTTGGAAAATTAAAAAAAATAATGAGAGTGGAGGATTTCCAGCCCCCCGCTCCCTCCCCTTTTAGTCGCCTTCTACGACACGCAGGGAATACGTGGGAAGTATTCTTTCTCCCCCATCCCCAGGGATAATACCTATACGTTGAAATGTATAGGTATGTATATGTGCGTGTGTGGACGTGTACGTATATACATGTGTATGTGGGTGGGTTGGGCCATTATTTCTTGTTTCCTTGCGCTACCTCGCTAACTCGGGAAACATCGACAAAGTAGAATAATAAAAAGAATTAATAATAATGATAATAATGATAATAATAATAATAATAATAATAATAATAATAATAACAACACTTGATCGCCGTTTCCCGCGTCAGCGAGGTACAGCCAGGAAAATAAACAAAAAGGCCACATTTGTTCAGTCTCCAGCTTTCATATGAAACGGTTCACTTGCATAACACGCCTATAGGTTTCTTTAATGATTTTACATTTGATTCAATTGTCATTCAATGAAGAAATATATAATGTTTGTTAAGGTAAGAAGAGGTGTGTGGGACGGGTGGAGGTGTTATATATATGGAAGGTTAAGCCTGTGTGTATGGCCTATTAATGCCCGAGGACAACCCAGGCCGCCAAACTGAGGCACATCCGAGGCCGGAGAAATACATTCCGAGCCAGAGCACTGTCGTCATGCATAGTAATGGCTCATCCTGTATTGTTAAGATGAGTCTTGGCCCATATAGTGGGACGTACGACTGACAAACCTGATCGTCCGTTATGGGTGAATGTCCTCATTGATAGGCTCGTCCCGGTGGGGTAAGTGGCCTCTGGTAGGCTTTTGCCGTAGAGGTAAATGGCAATCACATACTGAGGTCAGATATGTTACCTGCAAGCAGTCATAACCTGCGTCCATAGTTAATCAGGCAACGCCAGATTTACAACCTATGCTCAACTGTGGCACTTACTTGACTGGAGTGGCCTGTTTTCTGATAATTTTACATCCTGTCTTTACTTATTCTGACAAATTACTCTTACGCCACGAAACCTAAATGTTTATTCATAATTAGCATAAGTTGATATATCTAAGTAGAATCATTTAATATCCTTTAACAAAAATGCAAAGCTTCTATAATGTGTGCTTGTTCTTCGTTAACAAGTAGACCCAGTCATGGGAAGCTGGTGTTCACATTAAGGAAAGTTCTGATATCGTAAACATGAAACTGAATCTTAGTTTTCGCAGTGTTCTTAACAACTAAAGCTTTCATGTTACATGAACTCATCTGTTTCCACTTTTTTTTAACACGACTGGTAATAGCGTTCGTTTTTAACACCACTGGTAATAACATTCGTCTTTACGTACTGGATGAATTTTGCAAATGTCTTGGACAATATTTTCTTGTAGTCCAGATTTAGAAATCGGTATTGAAGTGTTCAGTGTATGTTATATGTTAAAAACATTACTGAAATTACTTCACTATGTTTATAGCTTTTGGCGGGGATGATTATTTACTTCCATTGCGTCGTCTTAATATTTTGTTGATATTTACCTTTTAGTTTTGTTCTACAGCTTTTGATGTCTGTGCATGTTGGACCCACACGATCATCCTACTATATCTGATTTTCGTATATGTGGTTATTTTGTATTGTCTAACTTTTTCAGTATTTATATATTTTTCTAACAAAAAATAAACCCAGGCTAAAGATATATTGGATTCTCATTGCTTTGAGCAAGCGCAGTGTTGGTTGTGGTGCTTCATTTCCATTCTTCATTTCAGGCGGGGAAGTTGTGCCTTGTGCAGCTGTTCTCTGAACTACAGGAGTCAACCCTCCTGATCCCCACTACATGTTCGGTGCAACTCAAAGTAGCCACATTTTCAGTAGTTTGGATTTTGTGATAAACGTAAAGGAGAAACGGTTGGCCACAATATACCTCTTGGAATATGTACTGTAAACGCACTAAATTGTGCTGCCCTCATAAATAAGGTGGGTAAACATTCTTTGAGTTTTGCCTAAACTAACTAAACAGAACCAATTTAACGTAACCTCGTTTAGCTTTGACTTGGCTAGGGTTTTTTCGTTTGGTTTTGATGATGGTACCCCCACCAAATATTAACGGTGGTCACAGTCTCTGTAATGTAGAGAGCCTTTCCTACTGTGAGGTTCAGTTGGGAGAGAGAGCTAAGACAATTTGTGGATGTGGAAGTTATATTTCCTTCAGACCCCGCGTTTGTAGACAGATCAATTGCTTGTGCAGTCATAAAAAAAAGCACAAGAAAATTCTTTATCACTTTTTAAAAAATTTGTTGGGTTCAACTCACTGAAACGTATGTATGTACGTACGTCTGGCCTTGTAAGATGACACTAGCACTTGTGGTTTAGATCTTTTGGTCTTACTTAACCACGTCTAAGAGAGGTTGGTTAGCATATGTTTACCTGGAATTCTGGTTCTTATGATTCAAATGTTCTCTTCTATATCATGATATTCCTGAAGCACTTCATCACCTTGTTCCACACTAACTCGATTTGTCAGAAAACTTCGTAAATTTTACCAATTTCTTACTGACACCATTAGATTGAGGTCATGTATGATGGTGCTCTTAAGGCCTTGCCTGGATATGTAGATTTACGTAACGAGTAAAGAAATGTACGTTGACCTTTGACAAATCTGGCCATTTTCCGTCTCCCACAGAATCATGAAAGCCTAGCCACATTTTTTTTTCCATCCCAGCAGACGGCCACCAGACAAGGTGATGGTCATTGGCGGGTGTCAGAGATATGGAGCCACGTTTGCAACTGAGCCTCTGTTATGTAACATCTCGCAGATTGTGTGCGACTGGTTCTGATATATGTATTCATCACACGCCTCCATATCTAAGTGAAGCTAGGTCGGTTAAAGGGTTGTAAAATGACGGGAAGTGCTACGACAGGACACTTGTACTGAAGTATATATTGTCCGCAATGCGAGCTGATGAGCATCCCTCAGAGGGTCACACTTTATGTGCGAAAAGTTAAGAACTTGTGTTCATGTGAAAGGTTTGGTAAAAGATCTAAATGAATATTTATAAGCTCTAATGATTTACACTATGTCATATAAGATTAAGTACACAAAATATACAATATACAGGTCAGTATACATCAGTTATTATAAGCATTAAAAAACAATTGGGACACTGAATAAGTTTGGACATTCTGTATATTAAGGTATTCATCATACAACATTATAACCAGAAGTTGAGACTATAATATTCAGTACATGATATAAGGGATTCAGTTAAAGATATATAACTAAATTATGGCATGTAAGTAAATACTATATAATGTTACAGAATTCAACTTAAAGGAATGTAGGGTGCAGATAATGAGACCTTAAGTGTACAGTAACATAAGATTAGGTGTGTAAAAGAATCAGACACTGTACAAAGTAATCTTGTAATAAATAAAGTGTTGTGGTTCGTGTTATCACCCTGACCCTAGAGCAGGGTGAGGTCAACCACTCCTCCACATCTTATTGATTGAGGTTATCCTAAGTAAACATATGGGTTGACAACAGCCACCCTAACCCTATCGGTCAGGTACCAAGCCTGGCTAGCCAATTAGGTACTTAACCACGCAACCAACAGCATGGCTAACTAACTAAATGAATTGTATCTAGCCACCCAGCCAGCTAGGTAGGTATCTAGCCACCCAGCCAGCTAGGTAGGTATCTAGCCACCCAGCCAGCTAGGTAGGTATCTAGCCACCCAGCCAACTAGGTAACGCGGTAATCAGACTTGAGAATCTTCAGGATTCTTTACGTCGGAAGTTGTCGGGATCTTAGAAGCTGTAGTGGTCTTGGAGGTCTTGTTAGTTTTGGCAAAGTTGAAGATGTTGAAGATGGAGATAGGACATGAGGGATAGTGTGGGGCGCAGGAGTCCTGGCGGCCGAGGGCTGCAGCTTCGGCATACTCCGCCAGGAGAGTCTCGTCCCTTGGCCTGTCGAATGATGACCGCCTCGCTTATTGGTGTTAACTTTGCTAAACTCTCTCTCTCTCTCTCTCTCTCTCTCTCTCTCTCTCTCTCTCTCTCTCTCTCTCTCTCTCTCTCTCTCTCTCTCTCTCTCTCATATATAAACATAGAGTTTATTTGAGAAAGTCTAACTAGACCAGTGATTCTCAACCGTTTCTGCCCCTTTCACCCTTTTCCACTGACAGCATGTCAGTAGGTAGTTAGTTATTTGATGCCTACTTTCAAGATTCTTATTCAAAATGACATTGTCATCTGTCTACAGCATTTGAAAAATAAATTGAATAAAGAACAAGCAGAGAGCATGACATGAAACATTAGAACAGATGTAAAGAATTCCTCTTATAGTGTAAGGCAAGTGGACGACTGAAATGCACTAAGTGATAAGAAATGGAAATGTTGCCAACAACATACACATCTTTCATAAGTGAGATGACACTAGAGAAGGTTCTAGCAATGGGACCCCACGTGTGATGAACTCCATCCTTTATGCTCCACAAATAAGTCATCATTACATACATACAGTATGGAGCATCCTGCTGACCAGGTGGATTCACGTCAGTAGGGCAGCCAGCAGGTGGCCCAGCAGACTCACCTTAACCCATCAGTACTCACGTCAGCAGGGCAGCCAGCAGGTGGCCCAGCAGGTTTAACTTGAGCAGTTTGGGTTTCTGTGCTTCACACACCAGCTTCAGGAGGCATGCTCGTCCGTCCAGTCCTACCGTCTTCAGCGACGCCTCCAGCTGCCTGAACACCCCCACCTGGTCCTCACCCACACTCCTGCCGGGGTACACTCATCTTACTTACTGGTGCTGGTGCTAATGTAATAGTTATGTACTGAGGGTGTTGTGCTGTGATGTTGTTGCTTGGGATAAGGTGTCATTATATTGGTTAGGTTGTTTTAAAAGGGTTGTTTTCTTGTAATATATCATTTATTACTTGTAATAACTCCTCATCTTAAAGAAGTTGTATACATGTCTAATGATTACATCATACACGTATTGTTTATAGTTTACACTGCTGCTCATGTACTCTTACACATTATAATTCATATATATATATATATATATATATATATATATATATATATATATATATATATATATATATATATATATATATATATATATACGTGTGTGTGTGTGTGTGTGTGTGTGTAACATGAGTAGTATGGCAGAGTGTGTGAGGAGTGCCATTATAACTGAGTACCTTCACATGTTACCAGTACTTCAGGAATGTTAGAGTTACACTGGATGTTACAAATGGTTCATCACCTGACAACGAAAACATATCATTAAATAACAAGTGAATGTTGTGTGTTATGCATCATAATGGTGAACCTCGCTACGGTGAATGTTACCTGTGTCACGTTTGAAGTTTACCATCTGAGATAATGAAAGATGTTCACCAGCTGGATCATCGGGATGTCATCAAGTTGTTACTCAGGTAAGTTATGTGTGTGAGGGACGTCCCCGAGGTAGTGTGGGGTGATGGTCACAGTAAGATGATGGGTCACTGAGTTCCCCAGTCTGGCCATGAGACTCGTCATGATGACCCTCTGGTCAGGACGACCTTCACATGTCACTGATGGGGCGGTCGTGGCTCAAGCTCAGAACCTAACTCTGGCTGATGGACGCAGTAGAGGCAAGTGGCACTACAGTTATAATGGTACATGAAACTGTTGTAACCAGTCCATCATCCATGAAGATCAAGACATGTCGAACATTCCAGTAAAAGTCGTCGTCAGAAGCCTCAGTCTTCATGATGGACTTGAGAGGATTTTCCTGAGCTTTCCGTCTGCCGGTGTGCCAAGTGTCTCGCCAACCTTGTCTTCCCGTCTGGTTACAGGGTTGACTCACGCCTGCAGGACACGTTACACGCCCTACAGCGTACACACCAGACTTCTTACGCTCTCAGGAAATGAAGGAACTCCTGGTCTGGCGCGACCTTGGGCGGGATTTTCTGAAATTATGATATTCTGCTGTGGACGGATCGCGTGACGAATGAAGCAGCGATGACAGTGTGTCCCGCTGATATGTTGGCAAGCTGTTCAGTAGTGTCTTGTGTGAGACACGGCCGTGCATGATGACTACTGGTATGTTCCTGATGCATGAGGATGCGCCAGTCCACCACAAACACCCGCAGTACACCAGCTGCGCTAGTGGCTGCCACGAAGACAACCACCCTGCTCGCAGCCCAGACCTGGCCTTCGGTAACTCTTTCTTATTTCCAAACAGGAAGGACCACCTTCCCCCTGACACACCTCAGGATGACGTGTACCATAGTGGAGCGTAGTCTGACCGCTAGGAGTCACGTGATCGTCACCAGCATCGTACACTTGAACGACCAACATAACAACAACATAGTTAAGGTCGCCACCTTCAGCAACCCCACTTAGGTGGTCTGAATCAACCTTATTGTTTTATACGTATTTATAATGATTACCTCGGGAGTACCTGTGTTGTTATGATTACCTCGGCAGTACCTGTGTTGTTATGATTACCTCGGGAGTACCTGTGTTGTAATGATTACCTCGGGAGTACCTGTGTTGTAATGATTACCTCGGCAGTACCTGTGTTGTTATGATTACCTCGGCAGTACCTGTGTTGTAATGATTACCTCGGGAGTACCTGTGTTGTTATGATTACCTCGGGAGTACCTGTGTTGTAATGATTACCTCGGCAGTACCTGTGTTGTAATGATTACCTCGGCAGTACCTGTGTTGTAATGATTACCTCGGCAGTACCTGTGTTGTAATGATTACCTCGGCAGTACCTGTGTTGTAATGATTACCTCGGCAGTACCTGTGTTGTAATGATTACCTCGGCAGTACCTGTGTTGTAATGATTACCTCGGCAGTACCTGTGTTGTAATGATTACCTCGGCAGTACCTGTGTTGTAATGATTACCTCGGCAGTACCTGTGTTGTAATGATTACCTCGGGAGTACCTGTGTTGTAATGATTACCTCGGCAGTACCTGTGTTGTAAAGACGCTCATGAAGATTTGTGTTACAAGTAGTGTTGCAGGAGGTCCAGTGTTACAAGTAGTGTTGCAGGAGGTCCAGTGTTACAAGTAGTGTTGCAGGAGGTCCAGTGTTACAAGTAGTGTTGCAGGAGGTCCAGTGTTACAAGTAGTGTTGCAGGAGGACCAGTGTTACAAGCAGTGTTGCAGGAGGTCCAGTGTTACAAGTAGTGTTGCAGGAGGTCCAGTGTTACGAGTAGTGTTGCAGGAGGTCCAGTGTTATACTGAATGCTTCCTAAGGTCTTGTGTTACACTGAGCACATTAAAGAGGTCATGTTTGCAGGAACGTCAGTGTTACAGATGACATCTGAGGAGGTCCCGTGTTACAGTAGTTACCCCAGGGAATGGGTATGGGAGGAGGTGGTGTGGTAGTAAGTACCTGGCATTTCCAAACACGAGTGTCGGGGTGGTGAGGACACTGGCTGAGCCGCCCTGCTGGCCTCGACCAGGCCGCCCTACCTCCACCCAGGCAGCCGACCCTTCCTTCTTCGGGTACCCCTGCCTCCCACTGGAGGCTGGGTACTGCTGGGGGTAGTGGTACAGGTTGTTCTCGGGGTAGTAGAGGGACTCACGATGGTAGTCATCATAATAATAGTGGTAGGAGGAGGAGGAGGAGGGCACCGGTTGTGTGGGGTAGTGTTGACCTGGCTTGGGGGGGAAGATTGTGTCCAGGTATAGCTTGACGGGGATGAGGAGGCTCGTGATGGCGATGGGTCGTACGCCGGTCGTACTGAACACGGGCCAGTTGACGGATACGTCGACAACCAGCGAGGGACGCTCGGTCATGCTGGAAGGAAGCGGCGGCCAAACACACCTGTTGGGAGAGAGAACACCTGTCTTAATGAGATGGGACTCACCTGCCGGCCGCGGGGTTGGGGTCGAACACGTTGGTTAGCGTGAAGATGGCCCTGACCACGAACACCACCGCCGTCACCAACTCCGTCGTGTCCACGTTATCCACAGTCACGGGTATGTTCAGCTGTGGGTAGGTACCAAGGTGACGTACTACACTACCACACTAACGTACCCACAATGCCAGACACACGCCAAGCTGAACGCTAGGACCAGGGCCAGGCAGGATGCCACAGTCACTCCCCCACCACAATCATCCCACATACTGACGCAGGCGCTGAAGGAACACTGGAACTGAGATTAACATCTTGATGTCTGCTCCGACCTCTCCCCCAACCACAGCCTGGCCCTCCCTGACCCGGGTTCACCTATACTTGATTCAGAGATGTTGACCATTCCCTACGTTGGCCCTGGTCCGTTACTGACCCTTGCCCTTACCCCCAGCCCTGAATCCTTCCCGGCAATAACCTCTGGCCCTGACTCACTACTGGCAGTTAGCTTTGATAATTGTATCTTGATTGGTGGAGACACGTGGCCCTGACCCCACCCAGACCCCGATCAGTACTTCCCTGCGTCTGGTGTTGATCATGACTCGACCCTGATCCCTGGCACTAACTCTTGTTCCTAATACCTGGTCCTAACCTAACCTAACACTAAGCCCTGGCACTAACTCTGGGCCCTGATCCCTGGCACTAACTCTGGGCCCTGATCCCTGGTATGTACCTGGTTTTCAAAATACCAGAATGGGTCAGCAGGTGCCAGCGGGCCGCTCCACAGTACCTGGTCCATCACTGCTACCATCGCTACCTGCAACATGCAAGTCAAATATATATATATATATATATATATATATATATATATATATATATATATATATATATATATATATATATATATATATATATATATATAGTAAAGTTATAGTGTGATGTATTAGAGATCAAAAACAGATCCAGAATATTAGGAGTGGTCACAGAGGTCAGGTATATGGGTAGGGTGGGAGATAATTTGGTGTAGATGATTGAGAATGGAGAACGTGAGGGCTTCGACCCCTCCATCATCCGTATGGGAGCAATTCAACCATTCCCTATGGTGAACGTTGAAATGGCCGAGGTAGAGGATCTCGACTTGTGGGTGAGAGGATGTCACGGTCTCATGGTAGGAGTTAAGATAGTCGAAGAATGATATAAGATTTTTTAGAATTAGGAGAAAAATAGGCGAAACAAAGGAAAAGTGTGGTAGTTAAGAGACAGATCTTGAGGCAAATAACATCAAAGTTTAGGGAATTAAGGTGCGCGAGGCGTGCAGCAGGTGTGATGGTGTTGGAATAAGCACAAACACCACCTCTGAACCGGAATCATGGGTGAGGATTGTAGTAGGAACTTGAGAAAGGTGGCTGTTGAGAACATTATATGGACAAGTGAGTCTCAGAGAGACGTAAGATGTTAGGAGAGGTACTAGACAGATGGCCTTCAGTGGTAGAGAGGTTACTAGAGAGACCACGAATGTTGCCATTGTAAACAGAAACAAAAGGAAGATGTATCAGTGTGAAAGGTTCGTGGGAGGGGCTGGTACTACCACGGCCAGAGCCTCCCTCGTATTGGCAGTAGAAGCAGGCGGGAACCCAGACATTCTTAGCACCTTGATACCGGGGATTAGGGGCCATAGATTTGACGAACTCCATCATGACTATATTAAAAATGGTTATGCTGACGAAAGATGACAGGAGAACTTATGTGGAAAATATCAGTGAAGTGTGAGTAGATGTGTGGTGCTTGTAAGGCAATGATAAGATGGATGTAGGCACCACGTTAACGACCTTCACTCGGGACGCTCGCACCTCGCCTGCTGTCCACAACCTGCTGCTGCCTGATGGTCGCCACAAGCTGGAGCCTGGGCAGTCTACCTCTGTCTCCAGTGCCACCGTGAACACAAGTGATGTGAGAAGGTTCTGAGAACAGAATGAAGGTGCATGATGATGTTGTGGAATGTTATGGTGGCAGGATAGAGTCCCAGCCAGGCACTGTCTGACTGTGACACAACACATGAGAAACACTCACCAGTCAACAGTGACTGACAGACAACAGAGGGGAAACACTCACCAGTCAACAGTGACTGACAGACAACAGAGGGGAAACACTCACCAGTCAACAGTGACTGACAGACAACAGAGGGGAAACACTCACCAGTCAATAATAAGATAGGTTAGGTCTCAACGGAAGCCGTCGCCTCACTACCACAGTGATCAACAGCTTCACCTTACCACCACCTGGACTCCGCCCACAACACCAGTCACCAGCCATTACCGTCCTTACTTCGCCCTCTTGGCCAATCAGGAATAATTGCCAACGTAGCACTACCCACACGACCAACCAGGGTCTGCTATCATCCTGGCTCCGCCCTCAGAGTCAGTCAGGGACCGATGTCGGCACAATAAGCGCCTCCCATCATGAATGGTCGGACAGTGACCGGCTGTAGGAGGCTGGTGATGACCCCACACGTCTTAGGTAGGTCAGGTCACGTAGTGGTCACTGTCATCATAATCTGGTTATATTTAGGTAAGAAGTTCTGGCTGATACTGAAGGATTGGCATACGGTTCTCCTACACTGTAGTAGTGAAGTATTGTAAGGCTGCTGTGAGCTCTGACGTCACGCATTCCTGATACTGTGGCTCAACCATCTGGGCCTGTCTATCATGTGCAGGAACCATCTGGGCCTGTCTATCATGTGCAGGAACCATCTGGGCCAGTCTATCATGTGCAGGAACCATCTGGGCCTGTCTATCATGTGCAGGAACCATCTGGGCCAGTCTATCATGTGCAGGAACCATCTGGGCCTGTCTATCATGTGCAGGAACCATCTGGGCCTGTCTATCATGTGCAGGAACCATCTGGGCCTGTCTATCATGTGCAGGAACCATCTGGGCCTGTCTATCATGTGCAGGAACCATCTGGGCCTGTCTATCATGTGCAGGAACCATCTGGGCCTGTCTATCATGTGCAGGAACCATCTGGGCCAGTCTATCATGTGCAGGAACCATCTGGGCCTGTCTATCATGTGCAGGAACCATCTGGGCCTGTCTATCATGTGCAGGAACCATCTGGGCCTGTCTATCATGTGCAGGAACCATCTGGGCCTGTCTATCATGTGCAGGAACCATCTGGGCCTGTCTATCATGTGCAGGAACCATCTGGGCCTGTCTATCATGTGCAGGAACCATCTGGGCCTGTCTATCATGTGCAGGAACCATCTGGGCCTGTCTATCATGTGCAGGAACCATCTGGGCCTGTCTATCATGTGCAGGAACCATCTGGGCCTGTCTATCATGTGCAGGAACCATCTGGGCCTGTCTATCATGTGCAGGAACCATCTGGGCCTGTCTATCATGTGCAGGAACCATCTGGGCCTGTCTATCATGTGCAGGAACCATCTGGGCCTGTCTATCATGTGCAGGAACCATCTGGGCCTGGGCCAGTCTATCATGTGCAGGAACCATCTGGGCCTGTCTATCATGTGCAGGAACCATCTGGGCCTGTCTATCATGTGCAGGAACCATCTGGGCCTGTCTATCATGTGCAGGAACCATCTGGGCCTGTCTATCATGTGCAGGAACCATCTGGGCCAGTCTATCATGTGCAGGAACCATCTGGGCCTGTCTATCATGTGCAGGAACCATCTGGGCCTGTCTATCATGTGCAGGAACCATCTGGGCCAGTCTATCATGTGCAGGAACCATCTGGGCCTGTCTATCATGTGCAGGAACCATCTGGCCTGTCTATCATGTGCAGGAACCATCTGGGCCTGTCTATCATGTGCAGGAACCATCTGGGCCTGTCTATCATGTGCAGGAACCATCTGGGCCAGTCTATCATGTGCAGGAACCATCTGGGCCTGTCTATCATGTGCAGGAACCATCTGGGCCTGTCTATCATGTGCAGGAACCATCTGGGCCTGTCTATCATGTGCAGGAACCATCTGGGCCTGTCTATCATGTGCAGGAACCATCTGGGCCAGTCTATCATGTGCAGGAACCATCTGGGCCTGTCTATCATGTGCAGGAACCATCTGGGCCAGTCTATCATGTGCAGGAACCATCTGGGCCTGTCTATCATGTGCAGGAACCATCTGGGCCTGTCTATCATGTGCAGGAACCATCTGAGCCTGTTTATCATGTGCAGGAACCATCTGGGGGTTTATCATGTGTAGGAACCATCTGGCGTGGTTTATCTTGTACAGGAACTACCTGGGCCTGTTTATCATGTAAGGAGCCATCTGGGGTGGTTTATATTGTGCAGGAACCATCTGGGGTGGTTTACATTGTGCAGGAACCATCTGGGGTGGTTTATATTGTGCAGGAACAATCTGGGGTGGTTTATATTATGCAGGAACCATCTGAGGTGGTTTATATTATGCAGGAACCATGTGAGGTGGTTTATATTATGCAGGAACCATCTGGGGTGGTTTATATTGTGCAGGAACCATCTGGGGTGGTTTATATTGTACAGGAACCATCTGGGGTGGTTTATATTATGCAGGAACCATCTGAGGTGGTTTATATTATGCAGGAACCATCTGAGGTGGTTTATATTATGCAGGAACCATGTGAGGTGGTTTATATTATGCAGGAACCATCTGGGGTGGTTTATATTATGCAGGAACCATCTGGGGTGGTTTATATTATGCAGGAACCATCTGAGGTGGTTTATATTATGCAGGAACCATCTGGGGTGGTTTATATTGTGCAGGAACTATCTGGGGTGGTTTATAGTATGCAGGAACCATCTGGGGTGGTTTATATGTGCAGGAACCATCTGGGGTGGTTTATATTGTGCAGGAACCATCTGGGGTGGTTTATATTATGCAGGAACCATCTGGGGTGGTTAATATTGTGCAGGAACCATCTGGGGTGGTTTATATTATGCAGGGACATCTGGGGTGGTTTATATTGTGCAGGAACCATCTGGTATGGTTTATATTGTGCAGGAACCATCTGGGGTGGTTTATATTGTGCATGAACCATCTGAGGTGGTTTATATTATGCAGGAACCATCTGAGGTGGTTTATATGATGCAGGAACCATCTGAGGTGGTTTATATTATGCAGGAACCATCTGGGGTGGTTTATATCATGCAGGAACCATGTGAGGTGGTTTTTATTGTGCAGGAACCATCTGGGGTGGTTTATATTGTGCAGGAACCATCTGAGGTGGTTAATATTGTGCAGGAACCATCTGGTATGGTTTATATTGTGCAGGAACCATCTGGGGTGGTTTATATTGTGCATGAACCATCTGAGGTGGTTTATATTATGCAGGAACCATCTGAGGTGGTTTATATGATGCAGGAACCATCTGAGGTGGTTTATATTATGCAGGAACCATCTGGGGTGGTTTATATCATGCAGGAACCATGTGAGGTGGTTTTTATTGTGCAGGAACCATCTGGGGTGGTTTATATTGTGCAGGAACCATCTGAGGTGGTTTATATTATGCAGGAACCATCTGGGATGGTTTATATTATGCAGGAACCATGTGAGGTGGTTTTTATTATGCAGGAACCATCTGGGGTGGTTTATATTGTGCAGGAACCATCTGAGGTGGTTTATATTATGCAGGAACCATCTGGGATGGTTTATATTATGCAGGAACCATGTGAGGTGGTTTGTATTATGCAAGAACCATCTGGGGTGGTTTATATTGTGCAGGAACCACCTGAGGTGGTTTATATTATGCAGGAACCATCTGGGATGGTTTATATTATGCAGGAACCATGTGAGGTGGTTTATATTATGCAGGAACCATCTGAGGTGGTTTATATTATGCAGGAACCATCTGGGTTGGTTTATATTATGCAGGAACCATCTGAGGTGGTTTATATTATGCAGGAACCATCTGGGATGGTTTATATTATGCAGGAACCATGTGAGGTGGTTTATATTATGCAGGAACCATGTGAGGTGGTTTATATTATGCAGGAACCATCTGGGTTGGTTTATATTATGCAGGAACCATCTGGGTTGGTTTATATTATGCAGTAACCATGTAAGGGTATAAGCGTGAGGTGTACGTCATGAAGGTAAGGCTGGACCCGCCATACGACCCATGACAGCTGTAGGTCGGGTCTTCCAGTCTGGTAGAGGCCATGTTGACCTCACTACCTCACTGGTCGACTCCTGCCACCACTGCCTCTCACGCCTTCAGAAATAAACTGTTCATGAACGTTACTGACTAACTTAATGATGACCCACACATACACAGTCACTGTAGCTGCCCGGGTGACTGTCCAGTTCACAATCAGTCACTGTAGCTGCCCAGGTGACTGTCCAGTTCACAATCAGTCACTGTAGCTGCCCGGGTGACTGTCCAGTTCACAATCAGTCACTGTAGCTGCCCGGGTGACTGTCCAGTTCACAATCAGTCACTGTAGCTGCCCAGGTGACTGTCCAGTTCACAATCAGTCACTGTAGCTGCCCAGGTGACTGTCCAGTTCACAATCAGTCACTGTAGCTGCCCAGGTGACTGTGCCACTCACGTGACGTATTAAGGTTATTATTAAGGTCAATATACCTCCCTACCTCCCACTCCCAGTGTCTCATTTCTTCTCTTCAGTTCCTTGTGTTGGGCAGCTCCCCCTGGGGTGAGACCCACTCCACCTGCCCACTGACTGTAAGACTTGGTTTAGTTTCCCTGGTCGTTCTCAAGGTCGGTAGTTAACCTCCCCTGCTGGTTCTGATGGTCAGTGTAGGGTCATCAATACTGACGGGTCATCAATACTGACGGGTCATCAATACTGACAGGTCATCAATACTGACAGGTCA
Source organism: Panulirus ornatus (assembly GCF_036320965.1). NCBI lineage: Eukaryota > Metazoa > Arthropoda > Malacostraca > Decapoda > Palinuridae > Panulirus > Panulirus ornatus. The sequence goes on from NC_092235.1 coordinate 28,872,531, forward strand.
TCAATACTGACAGGTCATCAATACTGACGGGTCATCAATACTGACGGGTCATCAATACTGACAGGTCATCAATACTGACCGGTCATCAATACTGACAGGTCATCAATACTGACGGGTCATCAGTACTGACGGGTCATCAATACTGACCGGTCATCAATACTGACAGGTCATCAATACTGACAGGTCATCAGTACTGACGGGTCATCAATACTGACGGGTCATCAATACTGACCGGTCATCAATACTGACAGGTCATCAATACTGACAGGTCATCAATACTGACAGGTCATCAATACTGACAGGTCATCAATACTGACGGGTCATCAGTAGTGACGGGTCATCAGTAGTGACGGGTCATCAATACTGACAGGTCATCAATACTGACGGGTCATCAATACTGACCGGTCATCAATACTGACAGGTCATCAGTACTGACAGGTCATCAGTACTGACAGGTCATCAGTAGTGACGGGTCATCAGTAGTGACGGGTCATCAGTAGTGACGGGTCATCAGTAGTGACAGGTTGTATTTTCCCCACATGTTTTCGAAGTGCAGACGGACCATTACGGTAAGACAGACGTATCCTGCCTGGATGTTGACATTACACTGAGGTTAACATGAAGACCAGTAATGGTAACACACACACACACACACACACACAACATATTAGCTGTATTGGAAGGCTCCTCACGCCATAATGATGTTATAATAACTTATTAGCTTTATATATGCCTTGAAGGTGCAGTAATGAAGGCAAGAAATGTAAGCAGCCAATAATGTCCACATATTAGGCAGACAAATTACTGTTTGGTGACATAGAAGATGGGATACATAAACACGGATGGAGATTTTAATGTTTATATCATAAACGCTTCACTACAAGTCGGCATTCACGACCACTGACAACTTCAGACACGATTAATAACAAACACCGGGGGGGGGGGGGGTAGTTGTCGTGCAGGAGGGGGGGTGGGGGGGCCTAGTTGTCGTGGAGGAGGGAGATGGGACAGGAGGTGAAGGAGTGGCTGCAGGAGGCACCGGGCGTCAGGCTACGTCCCGCCTGCTGGGCCTCCCTGTATGGCTTCATGGCTCCACTGCTGACGCTGCTGTTCCTCGACCTGCTGGACACAACACAACACTTGTTACTGGCGTCTCTACTGGTAACAACACCGGCCTGGCCACACAACACCGGCCTGGCCACACCACCGGCCTGGCCACACAACACCGGCCTGGCCACACAACACTAGCCTGGCCACACGACACTGGCCTGGCCACACAACACTAGTCTGGCCACAGGAGACCAGCTACGTGCAGGGAGCGGGGAGGTTGTACGTACGTAACACCACACACAAGGTAGACGTGGTTAAGCAGAAGGAAACAAGAAGAGTGTCAAAGTCTGGGAGGAAAGTCTGACAGATCATAACTTTTAATGAAAAATGAGATCCAAGACTTGTAGGTACAGGGTCAGTCAGAGATTAGGTAAGACATGAGAGGGTAAAGAGTTCCAAGACTTGTAGGTACAGGCAAGAAAGCCATGACACCTCGTCACTCATGAGTGGGCGGACGGAAGGGCTGTGGGTGGTTGTTGAGTATTATAAGCTCAAGGTGATGTCAGAGGCAGATAAGTGTCACGTCTCGTGGACACAAACTTAAGTAATGATTGTAGAAAAGGCAGGGAGAGTGAGAACCAATACTTCACTGTAGGTCAAGGAGTCGCTTTCCTCTGACCACAACTCCATCAAGCCAGAAGCTGCCCAGATGTGGCAGTAGTGAAATATACAAAGTATGATCACATTATCGAAGCATCTACTCAACATAAAAGATTCTTCAGTATTTGGAAAGGTCTCAGTTTGTTGGAGACAATCGTACACATTTGTATAATGCAAACTTTCATAGAAACGTTCCTTCTCTCTAACCAAGCATATTCCACTGTAATTCGTCAATTTTGTCAGATTTACTTTATTGTTATTGTGTGGACGATGTTCAGATGTTCATTGTTATTCTATGGACGATGTTCAGATGTTCATTGTTATTGTGTGGACGGTGTTCAGATGTTCATTAACACTCATCGTGCTGTCCAGTCGTGTCCAGAATATCAATGTTATGTATCTACAACACGGACCAGCTTGTAGTTTGTAGATCATTATCATGTACCGTAATGTTATGACCATTCATGTTATGACCTTCGTTCATGTTGTTGGTATTTCCAATAAACAAGTTATTCTTAAGATTCACATTTGAAAAACAAAATTGAAAAAAGTAATCATGTCTCCCGTTTTCCTTTTAGTGATAGATATCGTGTCGTTTTGTTAACATGTCAGGGAGCAGCCCTAGCCTTCCTTGCCCTACACTAGTCTCTGCTGCAGACTGTTCCTCATAACTCATGTACATCCTCGGAGTTACCTCTAATATGAATAGTAGTTTACTGAACACTTACTTCCGCATCCATATCCGTGAGTTATGTAAATATTGATATTGATCAACATATAGTTTACGTCTCCCTGGTGACTGGGGTTCCTCTCATACCTCACGATAATATGTCAATCCCAGACTTAATTGTACACATAGCTTCCTGTGGGTCGTCCTGTGCTGGGTACTGTTGTATCCTGTTCACTGTGACCACCGTTACCCCTGTGCGTTCCTTTCTGTTCAACTTCATCAGATGTGTGTTGTGTGTGCCTCCATGTATGGTGTCACAGTCCTTGTCACTGCTCACTTTCCTCGTGACTTTAATATCAGTATGTCAGTGCGTGTGAGTGCCACAGTAAAGTCAGGGGTTGGTGAGAGGACAAGAACTAAGGAAGAGATACCACTAATCCTAAAGCACGAGTAGTGGGAGTGTGTGATAGAGTGTAAGACAGGAAATTCTAGATTAATGTACGTAAAAGTAAAAGTGGATGGCGAGTTATGGGTGATTATCGATGTTTATGCACCTGGTCCTATGAAAATAACTCATGAGAGGGAAGTGTTTTGGGAGCAGCTAAGTGAGTGTGTCAGCAGTGTTGGTGCACGAGACCGGGTAATAGTGATGGGTGATTTAAATGTGATGGTGAGTAATGTGGTAGTTGAGGGTAGAATTGGTGTCGTGTGAGTATGAGGGTAAGTGTGAGGGCCACAGTATGAAGTGTGACTCACGAGAGTAGTATGGTGATGGCATCTCCCAGGATGCTGTAGGTGTGGATGGGTTGCTGCTCCACCTCACATATGAACCTTAGCACACACCCACGCCCGTCCACGCCCACTCTCTCCAGCTGCTGCTCCACCCATGCCAGCACCCACGCCTGTTCCTCCTCCCACGCCTGCTCCTCCTCCTCCTCCTCCTGCCAGGCCTCCTCGTCGTCCTCCAGGGTGGCGCCCTTCCATCCCGTCATCGTCTGCCACGTTTGGTCTCGTCCTGACGTAGCCTGGCCATCGTCATGGCCGGAGTCGCCCACGTTGCTCGACCTGGTGAAAGAAAATGATAATTTGTATGCTGTAGAAAGTCTTCAGAAATGTTTGCCCTATTGTAATGATGACAGACGAGGTAAGCTACTGCACTATTGCTGCTTCCTAATGCTGACGTGCGTCTTAATGCTCCTCAGGAGACAACACCCCACAAGTTCGGTAATGTACTATATTATTGTATGATTATTATGTACGGTCTTCGTTCTAATCTCACAATAGTGTTTTCCTAGTTTACAAAAATTTGCAGCAGATAGTTCAGATGTAAGATAATGTACCCTAGTGTACGATACTATACAGCAGTCCTTTCAGATGTAAATTAATGTCCCTAAAGTACGATACTATACAGCAATCCTTTCAGATGTAAAATAATGTACCCTAGTGTACGATAATATACAACAGTCCTTTCAGATTTAAAATGATGTACCCTAGTGTACGATAGTATATAGCAGGCTTTCCGGATGTAAGATAATATACCCTAGTATACGATATTATACAGCATACCTTTAAGATGTAAGATAATACACCCTAATGTACGATTCTATAAAGCAGACGTTCTAGATGTAAGATAATGTACCCTAGTGTACGATATTATACAGCAGACATTTCAGATGTAAGATAATACACCCTTGTGTATGATAAGATACGTAGAGTATGACGGTGCATGTTAGTAAATATGGAAATATGACATTCGAGAAATTTAACACATAAGTTAGGAAGGTGTGTAGTTAGTGGTCAGTTCCAACAACCAAGCTGCATGACCTGCTGGGAAACAGGTCAAGGTAAGTGACTGACCTGCCGACGAAGGGTTCGGAGCTCAGCAGAGTGTCCAGGAAGACGAAGAAGAAGAAACCCACGGAGCCGCTGCCCAGGAAGTACTGATCCCTATGGAAAGGCAGGTTGAAGGTGAGCAGATTCACGTTAGCAGAGGGACGACCCAGGAAGATGTCGTTGTATAGCAGTGCGTCAGCCATCACCACCTGACCTTCCTCCTGTGCTACTACCTCTGACACGTCAGGTGTGGGGTCGTCTGACACGTTGTATGTCAGGTTCATGTTAAGAAAGAATACAGGATATGTGACTTAGTGAGGCATTGATGCAACCAGTTTATATTGTTCACCAATAACATCAATACAAGAGTAATGATTTCCTTAAACTAGTTATAAAGTTATGGGATTTCAAGTGAACAGTTGTAGAAGTATAGTACCCTGCATCATCCTAGCTGTCTTAATACCTTGCATCATTCTAGCTGTCTTAATACCTTGCATCATCCTAGCTGTCTTAATACCTTGCATCATCCTAGCTGTCTTAAAACCTTGCATCATCCTAGCTGTCTTAATACCTTGCATCATCCTAGCTGTCTTAATATCTTGCATCATCCTAGCTTCTTAATACCTTGCATCATCCTAGCTGTCTTAATACCTTGCATCATCCTAGCTGTCTTAATTCCTTGCATCATCCTAGCTGTTTTAATACCTTGCATCATCCTAGCTGTCTTAATACATTGCATCATCCTAGCTGTCTTAATACCTTGCCTTCATCCTAGCTGTCTTAATACCTTGCATCATCCTAGCTGTCTTAATCCTTGCATCATCCTAGCTGTCTTAATACCCTGCATCATCCTAGCTGTCTTAATACCTTGCATCATCCTAGCTGTCTTAGTACCTTGCATCATCCTAGCTGTCTTAATACCTTGCATCATCCTAGCTGTCTTAATACCTTGCATCATCCTAGCTGTCTTAATACCTTGCATCATCCTAGCTGTCTTAATACCTTGCATCATCCTAGCTGTCTTAATACCCTGCATCATCCTAGATGTCTTAATACCTTGCATCATCCTAGCTGTCTTAATACCTTGCCTTCATCCTAGCTGTCTTAATACCTTGCCTTCATCCTAGCTGTTTTAATACCTTGCATCATCCTAGCTTTCTTAATACCTTGCATCATCCTAGCTGTCTTAATACCTTGCATAATCCTAGCTGTCTTAATACTTTGCATCATCCTAGCTGTTTCAATACCTTGCATCATCCTAGCTGTCTTAATACCTTGCATCATCCTAGCTGTCTTAATACCTTGCATCATCCTAGCTGTCTAATACATTGCATCATCCTAGCTGTCTTAATACCTTGTATCATCCTAGCTGTCTTAATACCTTGCATCATCCTAGCTGTCTTAATACCTTGCATCATCCTAGCTGTCTTAATACCTTGCATCATCCTAGCTGTCTAATACATTGCATCATCCTAGCTGTCTTGATACCTTGTATCATCCTATCTGTCTTGTTTTGGGTTTAAAGTGGACGGCTGTCCTTTCTGGCTGGGTTCCCCGCTGAGCCTGACACCAGTGATGACCAGCAAACATTACCCCCATTAGCCAGACGTGTGATGTGGGTGTACACACATGGCCAGGTCTCCTACACTAACACACGGACCTACACTTTGTAACAAATTAACATATCTTAAGCAGCAGGTACAGTAACACACATCTTAAGCAGCAGGTACAGTAACACACATCTTAAGCAGCAGGTACAGTAACACACATCTTAAGCAGCAGGTACAGTAACACACACATGGTAACATGCAACAGCAGCTGTTGAACTCTGACCTTACTGTGGTCACCCCTGACGTGTCTTAGGTCTGATACTGTAACCTGTTCACTCAGGTCTGATAGCTGGGTGGAAGCAAAGCTTAAACGGTAATGGTGGACACAAACTTGGCCTTCTTCTCTGTTCCTTCTTTTGTAAAATTAAAAACTGGGCGGGAAGATTTCCAGCTCCCAGTCTTCTACGACACGCAGGGAATACGTGGAAAGTACTCTCTCTCTCTCTCTCTCTCTCTCTCTCTCTCTCTCTCTCTCTCTCTCTCTCTCTCTCTCTCTCTCTCTCTCTCTCTCCAGGGATAAATTACAAACATATATGCGTTAAAATAAGAAGAGCTGTAAATATGCCGCGCTCCTCAGTGTTGCATTAACCAATGAGCAGCCTGATTTCAAAAGTTTCTTGGGTCCAGCTATCAGATGTGTGGGAACAGGGTATAGCTACGCAGGAATAACTGTCACGAACTGTCAGACACAAAATACATCAACACAGTTGACCACAAAATAACAGAAACTTGCTTGCAAAATCGTGTGAAAAGCGAATAAAAGCAGATATAGCCAAGCTCACATCTTCAGCGAGGATTCCGTGGTAGTCGTGTTCATACTCACATCACAGACAGACGATGTCACAGACGTGAACGTTGTAGAACTAGCGTCACTCCTGACCGACTGGTGTCGCTGACCGGCTCTGGCCGGACTCCTGCTGCTGCCCTACTGGCTCCGCCCACTATGATGATGTCAGTCTCAACTCCGCCTCTCGGTCTACAGTTGTTCCAAGCTCCGCCTCTACTGTCTCTCTCAGCCAATGGGAGCGGGCCTCATCCTGTGATCCTTCTCCCAGGTGACGCAAGCAATACGCCAGGTCAAATGACGGCTTACACCCGCCACATCACCTTACCTGCAATACTGAGTTACTGTGAGGCGCTCCACCTGTCATTTCTGGTGGAGAGGGACGGGGACTGGTGTAGTGTTGCCCTGTCAACCTGGCTGTTGACCCAGGCAGGGGTGCTTGTCCCATCCCCAGCCCCAGGCAAGGGTATATCCTGTCCCATCCCCAGCCCCAGGCAAGGGTATATCCTGTCCCATCCCCAGCCCCAGGCAAGGGTATATCCTGTCCCATCCCCAGCCCCAGGCAAGGGTATATCCTGTCCCATCCCCAGCCCCAGGCAAGGGTATATCCTGTCCCATCCCCAGCCCCAGGCAAGGGTATATCCTGTCCCATCCCCCAGCTCCAGGCAAGGGTATATCCTGTCCCATCCCCCAGCTCCAGGCAAGGGTATATCCTGTCCCATCCCCCAGCTCCAGGCAAGGGTATATCCTGTCCCATCCCCCAGCTCCAGGCAAGGGTATGTCTTGTCCCATACCCCAGCTCCAGGCAAGGGTATATCTTGTCCCATACCCCAGCTCCAGGCAAGGGTATATCTTGTCCCATACCCCAGCTCCAGGCAAGGGTATGTCTTGTTCCATACCCCAGCTCCAGGCAGGGGTATGTCTTGTTCCATACCCCAGCTCCAGGCAGGGGTATGTCTTGTTCCATACCCCAGCTACAGGCAGGGGTAGGCATTCCACCAATCCTCAGGGACTTCACCATGACCCATGCATACAAAGAATATCCTTACCAACCAATCAACAGCATAGTCATCCCTTTCCTTGATAATTTCAACTGCATTACATACCATCCACTTCAGCCACCTTTGCCACATTTCATCCTTCGTAAGGTTTTCCCCACCTCTCTTCATCAAACCACTCTCCATGCCTCTCTTACTTCGCGCACCACCTCAATCAAAACACCCTATCCTACATTTGCCACTCTATCATCAAACACATTCAACTTTCCTTCAAAATACTTACTTCAATTACTCTTGATCACTACCTGTTTGTTATCAATTCACCTTTTGCCTCCTTCACCGATGTTGCCATTTGCTCTCTTGTTTTTCGCACATTTTTAACCTTCCAGATATTCTTATTCTCCCTTAAGTGTACTAAAACTCGCTTACCTTCCTTTTAACCTCCTGCTGCTTTCTCTTATACACCTCCCAATCATATGTACTCCTTCCCTGTAAGTATCGTCCAAACGCCGCTCCTTTCTCTTTCACTAACAACTTTACTTCTTCATTTCATCATTCTGCACCCTTTCTAACCTGCCTACCTCCCCCCTTTCTCATGCCACATACATCTCTCACACATGCCACCACTGCATCGCAAAATACCTTCCTTTCCTCACTCAGTTCCCTTGCTTTGTTTACTCTCACCTTTTGCCATTCTTCACTCAATCTCTCCTGGTATTTCTTCACAGAAGTCTCTTTTCCAAGCTCACTTTCTCTCACCACTCTTCTCACCAACATCCAACAAATCTTGTGACGTAATGCTCATTGTTAGCATCAAGAACATGTTTTCATCAGAGGAGAGAAGGTTTTAACCAAGGTTCAAAAATGATGTAATCAGGTCTTTATTATGGAAGGCTGTGGTCTGCTTTGACCCCTCGGTAGTGTTGATTGACCTGTCGCAAGTTGAACCTGACCTGTGGGAGGAAGTGTGTGGAGGTTTGAGTTGCATGTGAAGTCTCCTAAGAAGAAGTGGTTATGTTAAATGTTGCCAGACGGAAAGAAGCCATCATACGTCGCTGGGTTGAAGTCAAGACATCACTCGAGAGGGTGAAATGAGAACACGACACTGGACTCAGGAGAATACAACTGGTGATGGGAGGCTAGAACAACGCCAGCAGGTTAGGATGAGATGAAGACACGGCAGCTGTAGGGTGAGTTTAGCACACATCAGGATCAGTAAGGTTGTCACAAAGTACGATGAGTGAGCTGAGGTCAGACACACATACCGGAGGAAGACACCAAGGACATCATGTGAGCAGGTGTAGGGAGGAAGATGAGCATGTGTTGGGAGGTGGGTATGGGACATGGTACGCTCGGCCATATTATACAATCATGCCCACTTATCCACGGGGGGGGGGGGTTCAATCTTCACGATAACATAAGCAACTTTGTGGTCGACCGATTGAGGCAGAAGATGTACGATGTAGCTTGTGATCCTCGTATCCCCGTGACACACACACACACACACACACACACACACACACACACACACACACACACAGGCCTCCGCTGTGTAATGGTTAGCGTTACTGATCATGAGTCAGCATGGGGATGGAGACTCTTATGGGTTCGAATTCTGGGCGCGGCAGTCGGCTCCCACCACCTCAGCTTGTCACCATTTCTGTGAGAGTGACACAGGAGCTGGTCAACATGTAGCCAGAACATCATGTGAGGAAGACGGATCATATCGTGGGCAGTGTCAAATCATTTTCCTGTACCTGGGCAGTGAGATGTTGTTATGAAGACATACAAGAGGCACATCCATCCAGAACTGGAGTAGACTGGAAGATTGTGGTCTGATCCGTGCAGCCGCATAGAACTGCTAGATACAGCCTCATAGAACTGCTAGATACAGCCTCATAGAACTGCTAGATACAGCCTCATAGAACTGCTAGATACAGCCTCATAGAACTGCTAGATACAGCCTCATAGAACTGCTAGATACAGCCACATAGAACTGCTACATACAGCCTCATAGAACTGCTAGATACAGCCTCATAGAACTGCTAGATACAGCCTCATAGAACTGCTAGATACAGCCACATAGAACTGCTAGATACAGCCACATAGAACTGCTAGATACAGCCACATAGAACTGCTAGATACAGCCACATAGAAGTGCTAGATACAGCCGCATAGAACTGCTAGATACAGCCACATAGAACTGCTAGATACAGCCACATAGAACTGCTAGATACAGCCACATAGAACTGCTAGATACAGCCACATAGAACTGCTAGATAGGGTCCAAAGGAATATGATGATAATGGTACATGACGTGAGAGGACGCACAATAAAATGTGGTTCTTTGACAACAACACGACTGATGGTAACTGAATTATTTTGATGCGACAAGTCCAAAGCTGGAGGTTAGGGCCAGCAGAGTGTACAGGGGAGGTTGAGCTGGTGTACGGAGGGAGGCAGAGCAAGCGTATGGAGGGAGGTGAGGATGTGTATAAAGACGAGTATGTTTATGAAGAGATATGATGTTGTGTAAGGAGGGAGGGAGGTATGGGACCATGGAACATGAGCCACCAGTTAATGACAGTACCACTGATTATGTAGAACATACAAAGCTAAATGGTTGGGACACACCAGGGTAAAGTTTCCATTCTGTTTACCGTAGGTGAAAACAGCCAGTGTTGTGGCTTATAGAATGACACAAATACCGTCCTACATCATACAGTGTACATGGTGTGATATTTACGGTAATAGACTACATTATTGTGTACCAAACATAGTTTACCAGGTACCACGCATGTAATTAATCATGTCTGGAAGCATACACTGTGGCAGCGCGTTGCGCTGAAAACAAAACAAAAAACAATAAAGTTTTTTATACCTTTATATTTACGGAAACAACTGTGGTTCTGTGATGGGGTGTAGGGACTACCGTGGAATTAAATCCTTAATGTGATATAAAATCAACTGGTATGGCCTTATTTTTTCTAAGGAATAATTATGACAAGAATATCTTTCAAGCAAACTTGGGAATTTGGCAGGTATCAATAAGAGAGAGAAAATATAAGTGATGTAAAGCATAGAAAACTTTGCTATGTAAAATGAAAGACATTATGATGATTTAAAAAAATATTTGAAAACTGGCGGGCAATTGAACGGGAAAAATACATCAAATGAGAAACAAAACTCTTACCACTTGCTATATCTAACCTAAATATTAGTAGAGATCCTTTTAAGGCTAATGCTTATAATTTACAAAGTATGATAAACATTAATAAATATCTGTATTTTGTGAGTCGTGATATAGATTTTATCAATAAGAATAATACCAAGTTTAATAATATGTCATGGCGGCGTTGTTGAAGGTTTGTTGTACTACGGTATTACTAATTATTTACCTATTTCCTTCCTTCCTGATAATCTTAGACGGGACATATTTTTATTAGTGAACATGAGAATAATTCTGCAGCCAATCTAAGTTGAGGTTTTGTAGGTTTATTGGTGGGAAGGGGTACAATGGAAGGGGTGAGAGGGTGTCATGGTTTGTTTACATCTCAGTAGGACTTTGTCACGGAGCTCGGCTGCCATCCAAGAATTTCTCTTTGTTGCCCTAAGTCGCAGGTGGTGTGGCGCATGGTGGCGTAGTTACCGTGTGACTGTGGTGGATAGTTGAACGCTTGGTACTGTCCCCCTCCCCTCCCTTGATTTGGTTTCTCCTGGGCAGGGGTATGGTGGGGGTCTTGGTCTCCGTGTTTCGTGTTCAGACTGTATTTCCCAAGTCCTAGACTTATGCACTCTGGGTTCAAGACCTTTATGTCCTGCGCTCCAGATCCATGCGTCTGGTGTGTGTTTGGGTTCAGACCTATTATTTCTAAGTCCCTACCGAAGTCCATACTTATTTGGCTGGAGTGTCCCAGGTCCACATTTGTGTTCTCCGTCTCAGGCCTACGTGGCTAGTGTGTCCTGGGTCCATACATGTGTCCTACATCTTAGACCTTTGTGGCTGGTGTGTCTTGGGTCCAGACAGGTGTGTTCTGAGTCCAAACTTTTGTGGATGATGGGTTTTGGACCCAGACCCTTTTGTCCTCAGTCTCAAACGTGTAGCTGATGTGTACGTGGTCTCAGACCTGATGTTTCCTGAGTCTAGATCATGCAGTTGGTGCGTCCTTCATCTCAGACCTGTGTAGTTGGTGTTTACTGGGTCTTTACCTGGGTAATTTGTGTCTGTTGGGTTTAGGTCTATGTGGTTGGTTTGTCCAGGGTCTGAACCTCCGTGTATGTTATGTTTGGAGTCTAGATTCATGTGTTTAAGGTTAGATCTGTGTCCCGGGCCCAGATCTGTATATTTTATTACACTACGGTCCAAACATATGTGGCTGGTGTGTCCTGGATGTAGGCCTGAGTAGGTTATGTATCTTGTGTGGATGGTGTGCCCTCGATACAAACCTATGTAATAGGTGTATCCTAGGTCCAGACTTCTGTGTCTTAGGCTCAGACCTTTGTTATTGTTGTGTCTTGGGTTCAGACCTGTGTAGAAGGTGTGTTCTTGGCTCATAACTGTGTGTGGCAATTAGGTTGGGTTTCAAGACCTTGTGGTTGCTGTCTTGGTTTCCAAATTTATGTGGTTGGTGTGTCTTGGATTCAAACCTGTGTGGCTATTGTGTCTTGGTTCTAAACTTTTGATCATGTGTTCTGCATTCAGACCTGTATGGCTGGTGTGTCATGGGCCAAGACCTAAGTGGCTGGTGTGTCATGGGTCCAAACCTGTGTGGCTGGTGTGTCTAATATCCTTTCATTTTGATAATTTTAAACATCCAAAGATGCCTGGAGACAAAGTGGGAAGTCTAGGAAAGCCTTCAGATTGGGCTAAGTTACTTTGCCTGAGGTTAGGATATGCAAGGTCTTGTGGCTCCCAGGCCTACTACAACATTTTCAGACAGGAAAAAAAGGTCGTATGTTAAATAGCCAGGTAAATCTCATATGATAGCCATTGACTGCAGATGTGCCATATATAGTTGAAAGCGAGTGTGCTGTATATAGTTTGAGGCATTTGAAAATCTGGGGTGCTCGCTGTAGTAGTGCAGTGAGTCAGGAAATGATTACTGGCATCCCAGAAAGTGTTTCCTCAACCTTTACCTGCAGTTTTTCAGCTCAGCTGGTCAGTAACCATCAAAGCACTGGACAATAGTACATTATTTTTGCATTGCCTAGGCAGCAAAGAAATTGTACATAGATATTGTATATAGATTTATATAGGTATTGTATGTAGATAATGGGACATGCAGTTGGAAATTATAACATTACTGCATAGCAAGATACGTATATATTATACCATTTGGAGGGATATATACATCATATGGTTGGTGGCATACTGATCATTTATTCACCCAAAAAAATTATCACATCATTTTGATGTATATATATATATATATATTTATTTATTTTGCTTTGTCACTGTCTCCCTCATTAGGGAGGTAGCGCAAGGAAACAGACGAAAGAACGGCCCAACCCACCCACATACACATGTATATACATACATGTCCACATACGCAAATATACATACCTATACATCTCAACGTATACATATATATACACACACAGACATATACATATATACACATGTATATAATTCATACTGTCTGCCTTTATTCATTCCCATCGCCACTCCACCACACATGAAATAACAACCCCCCTCCCCTCTCATTTGTGCAAGGTAGCGCTAGGAAAAGACAACAAAGGCCACATTCATTTACACTCAGTCTCTAGCTGTCATGTAATAATGCACCAAAACCACAGCTCCCTTTCCACATCCAGGCCCCACAGAACTTTCCATGGTTTACCCCAGACGCTTCACATGTCCTGGTTCAATCCATTGACAGCACGTCGACCTCAGTATACCACATCGTTCCAATTCACTCTATTCCTTGCACGCTTTTCACCCTCCTGCATATTCAGGCCCCGATCACTCAAAATCTTTTTCACTCCATTTTTCCACCTCCAATTTGGTCTCCCACTTCTCCTCGTTCCCTCCACCTCTGTCACATATATCCTTTTGGTCAATCTTTCCTCACTCATTCTCTCTATGTGACCAAACCATTTCAAAACACCCTTTTCTGCTCTCTCAACCACACACTTTTTATTACCACACATCTCTCTTACCCTTACATCACTTACTCGATCAAACCACCTCACACCACATATTGTCCTCGAACATCTCATTTCCAGCACATCCACCCTCCTCCACGCAACTCTATCCATAGCCCACGCCTCGCAACCATATAACATTGTTGGAACCACTATTCCTTCAAACATACCCATTTTTGCTTTCCGAGATAATGCTTTCGACTTCCACACATTCCTCAACGCTCCCAGAATTTTCATCCCCTCCCCACCCTATGATTCACTTCTGCTTCCATGATTCCATCCGCTGCCAAATCCACTCCCAGATATCTAAAACACTTCACTTCCTCCAGTGTTTCTCCATTCAAACTTACCTCCCAATTGACTTGACCCTCAACCCTACTGTACCTAATAACCTTGCTCTTATTCACATTTACTCTTAACTTTCTTCTTTCACACACTTTACCAAACTCAGTCACCAGCTTCTACAGTTTCTCACATGAATCAGCCACCAGCGCTATATCATCAGCGAACAACAACTGACTCACTTCCCAAGCTCTCTCATCCCCAACAGACTGCATACTTGCCCCTCTTTCCAAAACTCTTGCATTCACCTCCCTAACAACCCCATCCATAAATAAATTAAACAACCATGGAGACATCACACACCCCTGCCGCAAACCTGCATTCAGTGAGAACTAATCACTTTCCTCTCTTCCTGCACGTACACACACACACACACACATATATATATATATATATATATATATATATATATATATATATATTTTTTTTTTTTTCTTTTTTCATACTATTCGCCATTTCCCGCATTAGCGAGGTAGCGTTAAGAACAGAGGACTGGGCCTTTTAGGGAATATCCTCACCAGGCCCCCTTCTCTGTTCCTTCTTTTGGAAAAGAAAAAAGAAAAAAAAATTGAGAGGGGAGGATTTCCAGCCCCCCGCTCCCTTCCCTTTTAGTCGCGTTCTACGACACACAGGGAATACGTGGGAAGTATTCTTTCTCCCCTATCCCCAGGGATATATATATATATATATATATATATATATATATATATATATATATATATATATATATATATATATATATCTTCAGAAAAGAGGAGTGAATGTTGGGGTGAAGAAGGTGGTGAGAGTAAGTGAGCTTGGGAAGGAGACCTGTGTGGGGAAGTACCAGGAGAGACTGTGTACAGAATGGAAAAAGGTGAGAACAATGGAAGTAAGGGGAGTGGGGGAGGAATGGGATGTATTTAGGGAATCAGTGATGGATTGCGCAAAAGATGCTTGTGGCATGAGAAGAGTGGGAGGTGGGCTGTTTAGAAAGGGTAGTGAGTGGTGGGATGAAGAAGTAAGAGTATTAGTGAAAGAGAAGAGAGAGGCATTTGGACGATTTTTGCAGGGAAAAAATGCAATTGAGTGGGAGAAGTATAAAAGAAAGAGACAGGAGGTCAAGAGAAAGGTGCAAGAGGTGAAAAAAAGGGCAAATGAGAGTTGGGGTGAGAGACTATCAGTAAATTTTAGGGAAAATAAAAAGATGTTCTGGAAGGAGGTAAATAGGGTGCGTAAGACAAGGGAGCAAATGGGAACTTCAGTGAAGGGCGTAAATGGGGAGGTGATAACAAGTAGCGGTGATGTGAGAAGGAGATGGAATGAGTATTTTGAAGGTTTGTTGAATGTGTCTGATGACAGAGTGGCAGATATAGGGTGTTTTGGTCGAGGTGGTGTGCAAAGTGAGAGGGTTAGGGAAAATGATTTGGTAAACAGAGAAGAGGTAGTAAAAGCTTTGCGGAAGATGAAAGCCGGCAAGGCAGCAGGTTTGGATGGTATTGCAGTGGAATTTATTAAGAAAGGGGGTGACTGTATTGTTGACTGGTTGGTAAGGTTATTTAATGTATGTATGACTCATGGTGAGGTGCCTGAGGATTGGCGGAATGCGTGCATAGTGCCATTGTACAAAGGCAAAGGGGATAAGAGTGAGTGCTCAAATTACAGAGGTATAAGTTTGTTGAGTATTCCTGGTAAATTATATGGGAGGGTATTGATTGAGAGGGTGAAGGCATGTACAGAGCATCAGATTGGGGAAGAGCAGTGCGGTTTCAGAAGTGGTAGAGGATGTGTGGATCAGGTGTTTGCTTTGAAGAATGTATGTGAGAAATACTTAGAAAAGCAAATGGATTTGTATGTAGCATTTATGGATCTGGAGAAGGCATATGATAGAGTTGATAGAGATGCTCTGTGGAAGGTATTAAGAATATATGGTGTGGGAGGCAAGTTGTTAGAAGCAGTGAAAAGTTTTTATCGAGGATGTAAGGCATGTGTACGTGTAGGAAGAGAGGAAAGTGATTGGTTCTCAGTGAATGTAGGTTTGCGGCAGGGGTGTGTGATGTCTCCATGGTTGTTTAATTTGTTTATGGATGGGGTTGTAAGGGAGGTAAATGCAAGAGTCCTGGAAAGAGGGGCAAGTATGAAGTCTGTTGGGGATGAGAGAGCTTGGGAAGTGAGTCAGTTGTTGTTCGCTGATGATACAGCGCTGGTGGCTGATTCATGTGAGAAACTGCAGAAGCTGGTGACTGAGTTTGGTAAAGTGTGTGGAAGAAGAAAGTTGAGAGTAAATGTGAATAAGAGCAAGGTTATTAGGTACAGTAGGGGTGAGGGTCAAGTCAATTGGGAGGTGAGTTTGAATGGAGAAAAACTGGAGGAAGTGAAGTGTTTTAGATATCTGGGAGTGGATCTGTCAGCGGATGGAACCATGGAAGCGGAAGTGGATCATAGGGTGGGGGAGGGGGCGAAAATTTTGGGAGCCTTGAAAAATGTGTGGAAGTCGAGAACACTATCTCGGAAAGCAAAAATGGGTATGTTTGAGGGAATAGTGGTTCCAACAATGTTGTATGGTTGCGAGGCGTGGGCTATGGATAGAGATGTGCGCAGGAGGATGGATGTGCTGGAAATGAGATGTTTGAGGACAATGTGTGGTGTGAGGTGGTTTGATCGAGTAAGTAACGTAAGGGTAAGAGAGATGTGTGGAAATAAAAAGAGCGTGGTTGAGAGAGCAGAAGAGGGTGTTTTGAAATGGTTTGGGCACATGGAGAGAATGAGTGAGGAGAGATTGACCAAGAGGATATATGTGTCGGAGGTGGAGGGAACAAGGAGAAGAGGGAGACCAAATTGGAGGTGGAAAGATGGAGTGAAAAAGATTTTGTGTGATCGGGGCCTGAACATGCAGGAGGGTGAAAGGAGGGCAAGAAATAGAGTGAATTGGAGTCATGTGGTATACAGGGGTTGACGTGCTGTCAGTGGATTGAAGCAAGGCATGTGAAGCGTCTGGGGTAAACCATGGAAAGCTGTGTAGGTATGTATATTTGCGTGTGTGGACGTGTGTATGTACATGTGTATGGGGGGGGGGTTGGGCCATTTCTTTCGTCTGTTTCCTTGCGCTACCTCGCAAACGCGGGAGACGGCGACAAAGTATAAAAAAAAAAAAAAAAAAAAAAAAAAATATATCTTTGTCATACCATCTTTGTCAATCTTTCCTCACTCATTCTCTCCATGCAACCAAACCATTTCAATACACCCTCTTCTGCTCTCACAACTACACTCGTTTTATTACCACACATATCTCTTACCCTTTCATTACTTACTTGATCAAACTACCTAACACACACTCGTTTTATTACCACACATATCTCTTACCCTTTCATTACTTTCTTGATCAAACCACCTCACACCACATATTGTCCTCAAACATCTCATTTCCAACACATCCACCCTCCTCCACACAACTCTATCTATAGCCCACGCCTCGCAAACATATAACATTGTTGGAACCACTATTCCTTCAAACATACCCATTTTTGCTTTCCGAGATATTCTCACCTTCCCCACATTCCTCAACACTCCCAGAACTTTCATCCCCTCCCCCACTCTGTGACTCACTTCCGCTTCCATGGTTCCAGCCGCTGCCAAATCCACTCCCAGATATCTAAAACATTTCACTTCCTCCAGTGTTTCTCCATTCAAACTTACCTCCCAATTGACTTGTCTCTCAACCCTGCTGTACCTAATAACCTTGCATTTATTCACATTTACTCTCAACTTTCTTCTTTCACACACTTTATCAAACTCAGTCACCAGCTTCTGCAGTTTCTCACCCGAATCAGCCACCAGCGCTGTATCATCAGCGAACAACAACTGACTCACTTCTCAAGCCCTCTCATCCAGAACAGACTGCATACTTGCCCCTCTTTCCAAAACTCTTGCATTCACCTCCCTAACAACCCCATCCATAAATACATTAAACAACCATGGAGACATCACACATCCCTGCCGCAAACCTACATTCACTGAGAACCAATCACTTTCCTCTCTTCCTACTCGTACACATGCCTTACATCCTCTATAAAACCTTTTCACTGCTTCTAAGAATTTACCTCCCACACCATATACTCTTAATACCTTCCACAGAGCATCTCTATCAATTCTATCATATGCCTTCTCCAGATCCATAAATGCTACATGCAAATCCATTGGTTTTTCTAAGTATTTCTCACATACATTCTTCAAAGCAAACACCTGATCCACACATCCTCTACCATTTCTGAAACCACACTGCTCTTTCCCAATCTGATGTTCTGTACATGCCTTCACCCTCTCAGTCAATACCCTCCCATATAATTTCCGAGGAAAACTCAACAAACTTAAACCTCTGTAATTTGAACACTCACATTTATCCCTTTTGCCTTTGTACAATGGCGCTATGCATGCATTCTGCTGATGCTAATCCTCCATGCATTCTGCTAATCCTCAAGCACTTCACCATGAGCCATACATATATACACATGTACATATTCAACTTGCTGCCTGAACATACAAATGGATGAGAGTCATGCAAGGAATAGAGTGAATTGGAACAATGTGGTATACTGGGGTCGATGTGCTGTCAGTGGACTGAAGCAGGGCATGTGAAATGTTTGAGGTAAACCATGGAAAAGTTTGTGGGGCCTGGATGTGGAAAGGGAGCTGTGGTTTCAGTGTATTACACATGACAGCTAGAGACTGAGTGTGAATACATGCGGCCTTTTTTTGTGTTTTTCTGGCACTACCTCGCTGAAACAGGGTAGCGATGCTGTTTCCTTTTGTCGGAGGGAGTGCCAGGAATGGATGAATTATGTATATATGTGCATGTATTGGCATTTATATATTTTTTTTTCATAAATATACTCCATTTCCTGCTTTGGCGAGGTATCGTTAAGAACAGAGGACTTAGCCTTAGAGGGAATGTCTTCACTTGGCCCCCTTCACTGTTCCTTCCTTTGGAAAAGTAAAAAAAACTGAGGGGAGGATTTCCAGCCCCCTACTCCCTCCCGTTTTAGTCGCCTTTTACGACACACAGGGAATATGTGGGAAGTATTCTTTCTCCCTTATCTCCAGGGATATATATATGTGTATATGAGTGGATGGGCCATTCTTCAATTTTTTTCTGGCGCCACGTTGCTGATGTGGGAAACGGCAATCGAGTATGATAATAATGATAATTATATGTATGTATATGTGTATATGTAGATATGTATATGTATATATATGCGCATGTATGGGTGTTATGTACGCGTATATGGATGGGCTATTCTTCGTCATTTCATTGCGCTACCTCACTGACACAGGAAATGGCAATCAAGTATGATAGATAAGAAAAATAAGATTTTTTTTTTTTTTTTTTTTTTTTTTTGCTTTGTCGCTGTCTCCCGCGTTTGCGAGGTAGCGCAAGGAAACAGACGAAAGAAATGGCCCAACCCACCCCCATACACATGTATATACATACGTTCACACACGCAAAATATACATACCTACACAGCTTTCCATGGTTTACCCCAGACGCTTCACATGCCCCGATTCAATCCACTGACAGCACATCAACCCCGGTATACCACATCGCTCCAATTCACTCTATTCCCTCAAAGGCCCAGTCCTCTGTTCTTAATGCTACCTCGCTAACGCGGGAAATGGCGAATAGTTTAAAAGAAAAGAAAAAATATATATATATATATATATATATATATATATATATATATATATATATATTATTTATTTCATTTATTTTATTATACTTTGTTGCTGTCTCCCGCATCACCAAGGTAGTACTAGGAAACAGATGAAAGAATGGCCTAACCCACCCACATACACGTGTATATACATGCACGTCCACACACGCATATATACATACCTATACTTTTCAACGTATACATATATATACATATATATACATACACAGACATATATACACATGTACATAATTCATACTTGCTGCCTTTATTCATTCCCGTCACCATCCCGCCACACATGAAATGACAACCCCCTCCCCCCACATGCATGGAAGGCAGTGCTAGGAAAAGACAACAAAGGCCACATTTATTCACACTCAGTCTCTAGCTGTCATGTATACTGCACCGAAACCACAGCTCCCTTTCCACATCCATGCCCCACAAAAGTTTCCATGGTTTACCCCAGACACTTCACATGCCCTGGTTCAATCCGTTGACAGTACGTCGACTCCACATCGTTCCATTTCACTCTATTCCTTGCATGCCTTTCACCCTCCTGCATGTTCAGGCCCCGATCACTCAAAATCTTCTTCAGTCCATCTTTCCACCTCCAATTTGGTCTCCCACTTCTTGTTCCCTCCACCTCTGACACATATATAATCTTTGTCAATCTTTCCTCACTCATTCTCTCCATGTAACCAAACCATTTCAAAACACCCTCTTCTGCTTTCTCAACCATGTAAGACCATGAAATATTTTCTTTATTGAAATTGCTGTGCTGAAGGTGCACTAAATATTTAGAGAAGTAGCACTTACTCATTTTAGTTGAACATCTTTAATGCCTAGGTTTAAGTAGTTTGATTTAAAAGATGGGGAGCAGCATAGGCTGTATCATTCATCCCCTTTTGTTTTTGTGATAGATTCTGGTATGCTGTCTGCTGGAGCAAAAGTTTCTTCATTTGCTTCATTTGGATGATATTGTTACTTTAAGATAAGTTTTTACTTAGATTAAATGTGAGTAGGATATTAAGCAAGCTTTCAAAGGGTTAATAGGTTTTTAACATTGACTTTAACAAGATGTCAGATGGTTAGTAGAGTTTAGTTCTCATGGTTTGTGTTTACTGATGTTTGAGTCATCTAAGAATTGAATGATTTTAGATTGAAAATCACTTGTGAACTTCATTATTTATAGTTCTTTTGGTGCAAATAAGATAACCCTGTCAGATGTTTAATACACTCAAGTAATTTTTCTTGTTCACACGTGAAAGTGTGGCCCAAATAATTAAAGATTATGGAACAAGTATGAATTACTTAGGTGTAAGATGGTAAGAATCTAGGCACAATAGCTAGATGAAAATGTCCATGTCAGGATTTTGTCGAAATTACAAAAAAATCCAAGTCTGAATTTTTCTGTTATTGTTGGAACACAGTAGTGCACAAGTTTTCATTCACATCTAGATGTATTCTATGATTTCTTCCCTTTTTCTTTTTCATTATACTTTCAAGTTGGAAGTTTGCTAATATTTGCTGATAACTGGGTAGTACTTTTGCATAAGTATTACAGAAATGTGGACACAAATACATGAAAACCTTCTGGCCAGCCAGTATTTTGTAAACAGGTTATTTTGTAGGCATGTGTACTCCATGCCAGCAGATGGATCATTTGGCCCCAAGGGCTGATTCATTAGTAACTCATGTGCTAGTACAAAAGTATTATACATGTGGATGTATTGAGTTCAGGGGCTGGTGCAGAATTATATATGTGCTGATGTGTTGGGTTCAGGGCCTGGTGAAAAGTAGTATATATGTGAATGTATTGGATGCTGGTGTTGGTGCAAAAGTAGTATAGATGTGGATGCAGTGGGTTTGGGGACATGTGCAAAAGTAATATACATGTGGATGTATTGAGTTTAGGGGCTTGTGCAAAAGTATTATACATGTCGACATATTGGCTCCTGGTGTTGGTGCAAAAGTATGTGGATGTATTGGTTCCAGGGGCTGATTCAAAAGTAATATGTATGTGGATGTATTGGTTCCTATATTTTATATTTATTATACTTTGTCGCTGTCTCCCGCGTTTGCGAGATAGCGCAAGGAAACAGACGAAAGAAATGGCCCAACCCCCCCCCATACACATGTATATACATACGTCCACACACGCAAATATACATACCTACACAGCTTTCCATGGTTTACCCCAGACGCTTCACATGCCCTGCTTCAATCCACTGACAGCACGTCAACCCCGGTATACCACATCGCTCCAATTCACTCTATTCCTTGCCCTCCTTTCACCCTCCTGCATGTTCAGGCCCCGATCACACAAAATCTTTTTCACTCCATCTTTCCACCTCCAATTTGGTCTCCCTCTTCTCCTTGTTCCCTCCACCTCCGACACATATATCCTCTTGGTCAATCTTTCCTCACTCATCCTCTCCATGTGCCCAAACCACTTCAAAACACCCTCTTCTGCTCTCTCAACCACGCTCTTTTTATTTCCACACATCTCTCTTACCCTTACGTTACTCACTCGATCAAACCACCTCACACCACACATTGTCCTCAAACATCTCATTTCCAGCACATCCATCCTCCTGCGCACAACTCTATCCATAGCCCACGCCTCGCAACCATACAACATTGTTGGAACCACTATTCCTTCAAACATACCCATTTTTGCTTTCCGAGATAATGTTCTCGACTTCCACACATTCTTCAAGGCCCCCAGGATTTTCGCCCTCTCCCCCACCCTATGATCCACTTCCGCTTCCAGATCCACTCCCAGATATGTAAAACACTTCACTTCCTCCAGTTTTTCTCCATTCAAACTCACCTCCCAATTGACTTGACCCTCAACCCTACTGTACCTAATAACCTTGCTCTTATTCACATTTACTCTTAACTTTCTTCTTCCACACACTTTTCCAAACTCAGTCACCAGCTTCTGCAGTTTCTCACATGAATCAGCCACCAGCGCTGTATCATCAGCGAACAACAACTGACTCACTTCCCAAGCTCTCTCATCCCCAACAGACTTCATACTTGCCCCTCTTTCCAAAACTCTTGCATTTACCTCCTTAACAACCCCATCCATAAACAAATTAAACAACCATGGAGACATCACACACCCCTGCCGCAAACCTAGATTCACTGAGAACCTATCACTTTCCTCTCTTCCTACACGTACACATGCCTTACATCCTCGATAAAAACTTTTCACTGCTTCTAACAACTTTCCTCCCACACCATATATTCTTAATACCTTCCACAGAGCATCTCTATCAACTCTATCATATTGGTTCCTGATAATGGTATAAAAGTAGTGTAGTTGTGGATGTGTTGGGTTTAGTTTATGTAAAAAGTATATACATGTGGATATATTGGCTCCAGCAGCTGGTGCAAAAGTCCAAGAGTTGGTGCAAAAGTAACAAACAAGTTAATGTATTGGCTCTTGGTACAGGAAGTCCTTGATTACCATTTTTTTGATAATGTCATTTCACAATTGTACTGTTGAAGATTTACAACCAGTCCGTGATTAATGTTGTTGTCATTTTGAAGACGCATCTTTTCTGACATGTGGCAGCATTGCACTTTGTACTGTTTTGCAAAGAAAGGGTAGTGCCTCAGAAACTCCAAGAATAACAACCAAAAACAGAACAATGTAATGAAATAGTGCGGAGCTGGGTGAATATGCTGATGACATTGCTGTGATACCCTCACTTCCATCGACAAGATTTCATTAGAATGATATTTATTGAAAACTGAAATGGTTCACCCAATTCTCAGAAGAGAGTAGATTAATGAACAATTAATGGAACAATTATTAATAACAGTATAATACTGGGGGATCAGAATCATCATAAGATGCATGTTGGTATTCTCTTAAGCAAAGGGTTTATTTAAGGATTTGAAGAAAGATTTGGGACAACTTTGAACAGTGAAGCCCTTTATTTACAACTTTAGTTAGAGTGTGGTAATATTGTTTTCCTAACAATATGGAAAGATTTTTAGCCTTTATTGTCTTCAAAGTATTTTTTGATATGTTGTCAGAGAACGAACCATGATTTATAGTATTGCACCAAAAGAGACAAGGATATGTTGAGAGGGTCCTGAAGTAAGAGAGCTTAGCTTCAGTGAAAGGTTGAGGGCTACAAAGCTGTCCATCTTAGAGGACAGAAGAGAGAGGGTGACCTAATAACAATTTTTGAGTTCCTAAATCAACTAGATAATGTTAACAGGAAACAGTTCTTCACGAGGTTCAGGGCCATAGTTACCATAGGCCATGGTCAGAAGCTGGTAAAGAAGCTTGTCAAGAATGGTTTTAAGAAATTCTGGTTTATTGTAAGGGTAGCAGACACTTGGAATGGTTTAAGCAAGGAGACAGTGAATGATGGCAGCTTTTGAAGCTTAGGAGATGTCATCTTGGTGTAAAATATACTGGAGAGGAGGCTTCATGAATATCAAGCTCTGTCTGTAATATTCAAGTATGTAGGTACCAACTTTTACAGTTTTTCTTTTGGATTTGCAACTAGAGCTGTATCATCAACAAACTAACTGACTCACCTCCCAGTGAGTCATTTGTTGTTTGCGGATAGTACAGCTCTGGTGGGAGATTCGAGTGAGAAACTGCAGAAGTTAGCAACTGAGTTTGGAAGAATGGGAAAGGAGGAAGTTGAGAGTATACATACATAAAAGCAAGTTTATTATGTGTAGCAAGGTTGAGGAACAGGTTAGCTGGGGTGTGAGTTTAGATGGAGAAAACTTGGAGGAAGTAAGTTCTTGAGATATCTGGGAGTAGACATGGCAGTGATTGAAAGCATGAAAGTGGAAGTGAGTCATAAGGTAGATGAGGGGGCAAAGGTTATGGGAGCACTGAAGAATGTTTGGAAAGAGAGGATGTTTTCTGGGAGGGCAAAAATAGGTATTTTTGAATGTATAGTAGTCCCAACAGTATTATATGGATGCAAGGCATGGGTTATAGATAAGGCTATGCAGAGGAGGGTGTATATGTCAGAAATTATTATTTGAGGACAATATGTGAAGTGAGGTGGTTTGATTTGGTAAGTAATGAAAGAGTAAGATAGATGTTTGTAAGAAAAAAAGTGTGGTTGAGAGTGAGCTAAAGATGGTGTGCTGAAATTGTTTGGACACTTGGAGAGAATGAATAAAGAAAGATTGACAGAGAGGATGTATGTGTCAGAAATGGAGGAAAGAGAAGAAAGGTGAGGCCAAATTAAAGACGGAAGGATGGAGTGATAAGGATTTTGAGCGATCAGGGCCTGAGCATGCAGGAAGATGAAAGGCATGCAAGGGATGGAGTGAATTGGAATGATGATGTATACTGGGTGTACTTTCAGTTGTTGGATTGAATTAGGGCTCGTGAAGTGTCTTATATAAACCACAGAAAGGTCCATGGGCCCTAGTTGTGAATTGGGAGCTGTGTTTTTGGTACATTACACATGACTGCTAGAGAATTGATATAGGCAGATATGGCATTTCTTTATCTGATCCTGGTACTACCTTGCTAACGTAGGAAACGGCAATGAAATATGGATATTTGTTCCCCTATATGATCATCCACATCAATGAGGTAGTATCTGGAACAGATGAAGAAATGGCCTCATCCGTTAAAATTCACACTCTAGTTGCCATGTACAGTGCAGTAGAACCTGATTTCCCTATCCATAACAGGCCTTACAGGCCTCAACCACTTCATACGGCTTGCTTCAGTCCATTGACCACACATTGTTTTATATGTACCACATCACTCCAATTTGCTCTATCCTTTGCATTCCTTACACTCTCTTGCCTGTTCAGGCTCTGAACCTTCAGGACTTTTTTTTATAACATCCTTTCACTTCTTTCAGTATGTATTGAGTGGCATTAGACCCCTCCCAAATGGAGCACTCCATTACAAACTACAACATCCAAATAGAAAGAAAAAGTTTACCCCTACCTCTTACATCAACAACCTTAACTTGCAATTTTCCCTTCCCCCAACAAATACACCCATGACAAAACATTTTCAAACTGAAATAATCTGACAAACACTAAATGACCACCCTCTCAATATAATCTTAAACTCCATCCCAACAGACATATACCTAGCAGAGGCCACATTCCATAGACATATAGGGGCCACACTTTCCCTTTTATGCTCTGAAAATCACCCTTCCTTACAACACTAAAAACAGTTTCATCATATACCAAGACCCTTCATGCTCAGGATGGGTCTGCCACATTGAAAACATCAAACCCTCACACTTCAGGTGCCATGCACTCTTCCCATGCACACATATCACTGTTTAATGACCTATGATCCCTTCCATTGGACATGGCTAGTTTTCTGATCATTGCAGGAATCTCATAAAATAGAAAGGACTTGCAGTGTAGGAAGTAAATGTTGAACTGATTATTAAAGAAATCAGTTACAAAGGCAACAGTAATCCCTTATCTGCATGAAAAGCTTTTATAAGTAGATGTGATTACAATCCCTGGGGATAGGGGATTAAGAATACTTCCCACGTATTCCCTGCGTGTCGTAGAAGGCGACTAAAAGGGGAGGGAGCGGGGGGCTGGAAATCCTCCCCTCTCGGGGTTTTTTTTTTTTTTTTTTCAATTTTCCAAAAGAAGGAACAGAGAATTGGGCCAGGTGAGGGTATTCCCTCAAAGGCCCAGTCCTCTGTTCTTAACGCTACCTCGCTAATGCGGGAAATGGCGAATAGTTTGAAAGAAAAAGAAAAAGTGATTACAATAAATTCTATGTAGAGCTTCCCATATGACACATTTTGGTTCCTGAGTTTGGAATGTTGGAATTAAGTCTACAGAATGTAGTCTTTGACTCTGAGGGAAAGCACTCATTTTATGTGGAAAAGGCATTGGAATACAAAGAAGTAGATAAAAAAGAATTTAAGTATCAAAGATTTAGCACATTTGAGTCCCTTTTTTTACAGAGAATTAAACTTGATTACAACATATTACAGTGTTTGGATCCAGAAGCCACATTGGATAGGGATTGTTGTGCTTAACAGTTGTGAAAGTTTTGTGCAAGTGGGACAGTTCTATTCTGCATACATTAGGCTTCCTTGATAATTGATGACTAATGAAAATTTGGCTTCTTGTAGAAATTGGAAATGTAAAGTTCACCTTTATCATGTCTATGAGCTGTCACTCATTAATTTATGCAGTTTAATGTCTTGCCAAAATTTGCAAAGGACATTAATTGATTATGGGGTAGTGTGTCTACATGTGGAAGGCATCACACTGTGATGGTGAATTTAGTGTGGAAGATATCATACTCAAACTGTATGTATTTTAAGAATGTGCTAATTTGAAGTTGTGTGTAGTTCACCCAGCCTTCCAACCTGTGTCAGAGAATAGTGTCATAGATAAAAGAATGAAATATTCAATTTATATGAAGATGACATGATGTAGTTGAACAGAGACAGCAGTGTAAATTCTATAAATTTTTTTTTGTTCTAAGAAATGTTGTCATAGTGATTTGTATTAGTTTATTCTGAATATTGATCTGGATAAGTGTTATGTTTATGCTGTTTCTGTAGTTGTGAAATTATGGACTGACTTAGCAAAAAATGCTGATAAAGGTAATGCAAGGAAAACCTCTTATGATCCCAAAAATATAATTGTTATTGTTGAATGTTTTTTGATAACTATAGGTCTGTGTAGCAACTGTAATTTGGAGTTCAAATTTTCCTCTTCATTATTAAGTGTTTGCAAGAAAAGTTTTGCATTTGCAAGAGAAAGTGATTTGATAAAGAAAACAAGCTTTTTCTTGAAATAGTGGCTCCTCATTCCCACATTTGAGCAACCTCCTGTAGGTCTTAAGATGTCAAGTTATAAGTGGGATAATGAATGAACAGCACGTACAAGTGTGTGTGTGTGTGCGTGTGTATATATATATATATATATATATATATATATATATATATAAAAGAATTCCAAGTGTATCAATTGTCCCATCAGTGATTGGAAAACAACATTCAAATTTGAAATTTAAAAGACTTTGCTGGAGATTGAAGACATTATTAAAAAGCAGTGATTTGGAAATCTGTACAGATTTGGATGTTTGCCATACACTAAATTATTTAGTTTAATTTTCCAGTACTCATTTCAATTCACAATATTTTATACTGGTATTTTGCTCATATTGTCACATTGTTGAATAATTACAAAGTACAGTGGTGAGAAAAAAAGCAGAGTATAGTTGACTGGGATTCATGTAATAGTGGCACTGACACTCTGTAGTGGAAAATGTAATTTATTATTTGTGTGATTAATGAAAGAATTTTTCAGTGAATAACACACATTATCAAGAGTCAGCATTATGTCATAATGGTGGAACTGTTGAGATAGCTAAGTGTGGACCTTCAGAAGACAAACTGTTTCAAGTAGGTGTGACACTCTGGAGGGATGATAGAAGAAATATATGTGACAGTGGAATACCATATTGTATGAGCCTGTAGGAGTGGACATATTGACAGACAGAATGGCATTGGCAGCATCCCCCCAGTCATTGGGGTCACTTTGGCAGGTGAGTGGTTGGTGAGAGTGAGTGTAGTCATCATCATAGGATATAACCCTTTCTTTGGGTATTAAGGTGTTCTCTGCTTTTGTCTCATGATTTAAGAACTCAATTTTCAGGTCCAGGAGGACTGTATTGGGCTGTTAAGTCATTCTTGTCAGTACTATTAAGCTGTGAGATCCAGTTGATAACTGTATTTGGCAACGAGGTCATGGTGGAAATGGTTTTGGAAGACATAGTAAGACAGAGATTGTATTGTCAGCTTGTATCATAGTGGAGAAGTAAATGATTGTAAGATCATTTTAGGATGGTAATGAAATTTTGGTTGGTGGTTAAAGTGTTTGTAGTGCTCAGAGGTCATAGTGCTGCTCAGGATGTTTAGACCTTAATCATATGAGGTTAACATAAGGCCTTTTAATAATTGTGGTTATAATGTTGGGTTCTCATTTCTTGATGCATTGGTAATGGGATGTCATATTATGGTGGAGGTAGTATAATTCTCTTACATAATGATGGAAATCTATTTGGCCTCTTAGTTTGTGTTGGTTAAAGTGGTTTTGGGCTGTTCTTTTCCTGCTGGGGGTGGTATTAGACTGCCAGCATATGATGGAGATAGTCCTAGTCTTTCAGATTATGCAGGTGATTATTCCTGGGGACAGTTCTTAGTGGTGGTATTTGGCTGTCTGTTTATGACTGGTGGTTTTTCTTCAGGGTGATCTTCATTATCATGCTATGATGAGTTATTGTTTGGTTGCATTATTATGATGATGTTATGAGGATATAATGCTGGTGGGGATATTGTCGAGCTGTCACAACTTGAAGAGGTGTTCCAAGATTGTCAGTTTACAGCATGGTAGTTTATCTATCGCAGGCAAAGTCAGTAGTTGGAATAACTTATTTTTTGTTTTTGATGGAGAGAGTACTGGGATATCAGGTCATAATGAGGATTTTATTAGGCTCTCAGGTGTGTTGAAATGGTTTGGACATTTGGAGAGAATGAGTGAAGAAAGGTTGACAAAGAGGATATATGTGTCAGAGGTGGAGGGAACAAGGAGAAGTGGGAGAGGCCAAATTGGAGGTGGAAGGATGGAATGATAAAGATTTTGAGTGATCGGGGCCTGAGCATACAGGAGTGTGAGAGGCGTCAAGGAATAGAGTGAATTGGAATGACGTGGTATACCGAGGTCAGTATTCTGTCAATGGACTGAACTAGGGCATGTGAAGCACCTGAGGTAAACCATGGAAGGTTTTTGGGGCCTGGATGTGGATAGGGAGCTGTGGTTTGGGTGCATTACACATGACAGCTAGAGACTGAGTGTGAATGAATGTGGCCTTTTTTGTCTGTTTTCCTGGTGCTTCCTCACTGAAGTGGGGGTCAGCAATGCTGTTTTCTGTGTGGTGAGGTAGTGACAGGAATGGATAAAGGCAAGCAAGTATGAGTATGTACATGTATATATGTATATGTCAGTGTATGTGTATGTTATTATTATTATTTTATTATTTTGCTTTGTCGCTGTCTCCCGCATTTTCGTGTATGTATATGTATGTGTATATGAGTGGATGGGTCATTCTTCGGCTGTTTCCTTGTGCTACCTTGCTGACAAGAGAAACAGCGATTACATATGATGAT
This sequence comes from Panulirus ornatus, assembly GCF_036320965.1. NCBI lineage: Eukaryota > Metazoa > Arthropoda > Malacostraca > Decapoda > Palinuridae > Panulirus > Panulirus ornatus. The sequence continues at coordinate 28,902,481 of NC_092235.1, forward strand.
GATAATAATGGTAATATATATATATATTATTTATTTATTTTTTCATACATATTCACCATTCCTCGCATTAGCGAGGTAGCGTTAAGAACAGAGGACTGAGCCTTAGAGGAAATATCCCCACTGGGCCCCCTTCTCTGTTCCTCCTTTTGGATAATTAAAAATAGGAGGGGAGGATTTCCAGCCCACTGCTCCCTTCCCTTTTAGTTGCCTTATACAACATGCAGGGAATGCATGGAAAGTATTCTTTCTCCCCTATACCCAGGGCTATATATATTTATTTTCTTTTTCTTTTTCAAACTATTCGCCATTTCCCGCATTAGCGAGGTAGCGTTAAGAACAGAGAACTGGGCCTTTGAGGGAAATCCTCACCTGGCCCCCTTCTCTGTTCCTTCTTTTGGAAAATAAAAAGAAAAAAAAAATAGAGGGGAGGATTTCCAGCCCCCCGCTCCCTCCCCTTTTAGTCGCCTTCTACAACACGCAGGGAATACGTGGGAAGTATTCTTTCTCCCCTATCCCCAGGGATAATATATATTTATATATACATATATACACATGTACATATTCATACTTGCTTGCCTTCATCCATTCCTAGTGCTACCCTGCCCCACAGGAAACAGCCTCGCTACCCCCCCTGCTTCAGCAAGGTAGTGCCAGGAAAACAGACAAAAAAGGCCACATTCGTTCACACTCATTCTCAAGCTGTCATCTATTGCACTGAATCCACAGCTCTCTATCCACATCCAGGCTCCATAGACCTTTCCATGGTTTACCCCATACATTTCACATGCCCTGGTTCAGTCCAATGACAGCATGTGTATGTGTATATGTGTATCAGTATATTTATGTATATGTGCAGAAGTGAGTCAAAGGGTGGGGGGAGAGGGTGAAGGTTCCAGGAGCAATGTAGAATGTGTGGAAGGAGAGAATGTTATCTCAGAGAGCAAAAATAGGTATGTTTGAGGGAATAGTAGTTCCAACAATGTTATATGGTTGCAAGACATGGGCTATAGATAGGGTTGTACAGAGGAGGGTGGATGTGTTGCAAATGAAATGTTTGAGGACAATATGTGGTATGAGGTGGTTTGATTGAGTAAGTAACATGAGGGTAAGAGAGACGTGTGGAAATAGAAAGAGTGTGGTTGAGAGAGTAGAAGAAGGCTTGTTGAAATGGTTTGGACATATGGAGAGAATGAGTGAGGAAAGATTGACAAAGAGGATATATGTGTCAAAGGTGGAGAAAATATGGAGAAGTAGGAGAGCAAACTGGACGTGGAAGGATGGATTGAAAAAGATTTTTGAGTGATCAGGGCCTGAACATACAGGAGGGTGAGAGACATGTAAGGAATAAAGTGAATTGGAACGATGTGGTATACCGGGGTCGACTTGCTGTCAGTGGACTGAACCAGGGCACGTGAAGTGTCTGGGGTAAACCATGGAAAGCTCTGTGGGGCCTGGATGTGGATAGGGATCTGTGGTTTGGGTGCATTATACATGACAGCTAGAAACTGAGTGTGAATGAATGTGGCCTTTTTGTCTGTATCCCTGGTGCTACCTCAGTGAAGCAGGGGATAGTGTTGTTTTCCTGTGGGGTGGGGTAGTTACAGGAATGGATGAAGGTAAGCAAGTATGAATATGTACATGTGTATGTATGTAGTGTCTGTGTATGTACATGTATGTGTAGTTTATGTATATATATATTTGTATGTGAGTGGATGAGCCATTCTATGTCTGTTTCCTGGTGCTACCTCGCTGATGCAGGAAACAGCAATTGTGTATATTGAAAATATCTATATATGTGTGTGTGTGTATGAGTGGATAGGTCATTCTCCATCTATTTTCTTGCGCAGCCTCGCTAATGTGGGAGACAGCGACAAAGTGTAATAGATAAAATAAGACATATATATATATCTCTCTTTTTTCTTTCAAACTATTCGCCATTTCCTGCGTTAGCAAGGTAGCGTTAAGAACAGAGGACTGGGCCTCTGAGGGAATATCCTCACCTGGCCCCCTTCTCTGTTCCCTCTTTTGGAAAATTAAAAACAGAACAGGAGGGGAGGATTTCCAGCCCCCCCCCCCGCTCCCTCCCCTTTTAGTCACCTTCTACGACATGCAGGGAATACGTGGGAAGTATTCTTTCTCCCCTATCCCCAGGGATAAGGGAGATATATATATGTGTGTGTGGAAATAAAAAGAGCGTGGTTGAGAGAGCAGAAGAGGGTGTTTTGAAATGGTTTGGGCACTTGGAGAGAATGAATGAGGAAAGATTGACCAAGAGGATATATGTGTCGGAGGTGGAGGGAACGAGAAGTGGGAGACCAGATTGGAGGTGGAAAGATGGAGTGAAAAAGATTTTGAGTGATCGGGGCCTGAACATGCAGGAGGGTGAAAGGCAGGCAAGGAATAGAGTGAATTGGATCGATGTGGTACATCGGGGTCGACGTGCTGTCAATGGATTGAATCAGGGCATGTGAAGCGTCTGGGGTAAACCATGGAAAGTTGTGTGGGGCCTGGATGTGGAAAGGGAGCTGTGGTTTCGGGCATTATTGCATGACAGCTAGAGACTGAGTGTGAACGAATGGGGCCTTCGTTGTCTTTTCCTGGCGCTGCCTCGCACACATGAGGGGGAAGGGGGATGTTATTCCATGTGTGGTGAGGTGGCGATGGGAATAAATAAAGGCAGACAGTGTGAATTGTGTACATGTGTATATATGTATGTGTCTGTGTGTGTATATATATATATGTGTACATTGAGATGCATGGGTATGTTTATTTGCGTGTGTGGACGTGTATGTATATACATGTGTATGGGGGTGGTTTGGGCCATTTCTTTTGTCTGTTTCCTTGCGCTACCTCGCAAACGCGGGAGACTGTGACAAAGCAAAATAAATAAATATACATATATATATATATATATATATATATATATATATATATATATTGCGGAAGATGAAAGCCGGCAAGGCAGCAGGTTTGGATGGTATTGCAGTGGAATTTATTAAAAAAGGGGGTGACTGTATTGTTGACTGGTTGGTAAGGTTATTTAATGTATGTATGACTCATGGTGAGGTGCCTGAGGATTGGCGGAATGCGTGCATAGTGCCATTGTACAAAGGCAAAGGGGATAAGAGTGAGTGCTCAAATTACAGAGGTATAAGTTTGTTGAGTATTCCTGGTAAATTATATGGGAGGGTATTGATTGAGAGGGTGAAGGCATATACAGAGCATCAGATTGGGGAAGAGCAGTGCGGTTTCAGAAGTGGTAGAGGATGTGTGGATCAGGTGTTTGCTTTGAAGAATGTATGTGAGAAATACTTAGAAAAGCAAATGGATTTGTATGTAGCATTTATGGATCTGGAGAAGGCATATGATAGAGTTGATAGAGATGCTCTGTGGAAGGTATTAAGAATATATGGTGTTGGAGGCAAGTTGTTAGAAGCAGTGAAAAGTTTTTATCGAGGATGTAAGGCATGTGTACGTGTAGGAAGAGAGGAAAGTGATTGGTTCTCAGTGAATGTAGGTTTGCGGCAGGGGTGTGTGATGTCTCCATGGTTGTTTAATTTGTTTATGGATGGGGTTGTAAGGGAGGTAAATGCAAGAGTCCTGGAAAGAGGGGCAAGTATGAAGTCTGTTGGGGATGAGAGAGCTTGGGAAGTGAGTCAGTTGTTGTTCGCTGATGATACAGCGCTGGTGGCTGATTCATGTGAGAAACTGCAGAAGCTGGTGACTGAGTTTGGTAAAGTGTGTGGAAGAAGAAAGTTGAGAGTAAATGTGAATAAGAGCAAGGTTATTAGGTACAGTAGGGGTGAGGGTCAAGTCAATTGGGAGGTGAGTTTGAATGGAGAAAAACTGGAGGAAGTGAAGTGTTTTAGATATCTGGGAGTGGATCTGTCAGCGGATGGAACCATGGAAGCGGAAGTGGATCATAGGGTGGGGGAGGGGGCGAAAATTTTGGGAGCCTTGAAAAATGTGTGGAAGTCGAGAACATTATCTCGGAAAGCAAAAATGGGTATGTTTGAGGGAATAGTGGTTCCAACAATGTTGTATGGTTGCGAGGCGTGGGCTATGGATAGAGATGTGCGCAGGAGGATGGATGTGCTGGAAATGAGATGTTTGAGGACAATGTGTGGTGTGAGGTGGTTTGATCGAGTAAGTAACGTAAGGGTAAGAGAGATGTGTGGAAATAAAAAGAGCGTGGTTGAGAGAGCAGAAGAGGGTGTTTTGAAATGGTTTGGGCACATGGAGAGAATGAGTGAGGAGAGATTGACCAAGAGGATATATGTGTCGGAGGTGGAGGGAACGAGGAGAAGAGGGAGACCAAATTGGAGGTGGAAAGATGGAGTGAAAAAGATTTTGTGTGATCGGGGCCTGAACATGCAGGAGGGTGAAAGGAGGGCAAGAAATAGAGTGAATTGGAGTCATGTGGTATACAGGGGTTGACGTGCTGTCAGTGGATTGAAGCAAGGCATGTGAAGCGTCTGGGGTAAACCATGGAAAGCTGTGTAGGTATGTATATTTGCGTGTGTGGACGTGTGTATGTATATGTGTATGGGGGGGGGGGGTTGGGCCATTTCTTTCGTCTGTTTCCTTGCGCTACCTCGCAAACGCGGGAGACAGCGACAAAGTATAAAAAAAAAAAAAAAAAAAAAAAAAAAATATATATATATATATATATATATATATATATATTCTTTCTTTCTTTTCTTTCATACTATTCGCCATTTCCCGCATTAGCGAGGTAGCGTTAAGAACAGAGGACTGGGCCTTAGAGGGAATATCCTCACCTGGCCCCCTTCTCTGTTCCTTCTTTTGGAAAATTAAAAAAAAAAAACGAGAGGGGAGGATTTCCAGCCACCCGCTCCCTCCCCTTTTAGTCGCCTTCTACGACACGCAGGGAATACGTGGGAAGTATTCTTTCTCCCCTATCCCCAGGGATGTATATATATATATATATATATATATATATATGGTTGGTAAGGTTATTTAATGTATGTATGACTCATGGTGAGGTGCCTGAGGATTGGCGGAATGCGTGCATAGTGACATTGTACAAAGGCAAAGGGGATAAGAGTGAGTGCTCAAATTACAGAGGTATAAGTTTGTTGAGTATTCCTGGTAAGTTATATGGGAGGGTATTGATTGAGAGGGTGAAGGCATGTACAGAGCATCAGATTGGGGAAGAGCAGTGTGGTTTCAGAAGTGGTAGAGGATGTGTGGATCAGGTGTTTGCTTTGAAGAATGTATGTGAGAAATACTTAGAAAAGCAAATGGATTTGTATGTAGCATTTATGGATCTGGAGAAGGCATATGATAGAGTTGATAGAGATGCTCTGTGGAAGGTATTAAGAATATATGGTGTGGGAGGCAAGTTGTTAGAAGCAGTGAAAAGTTTTTATCGAGGATGTAAGGCATGTGTATGTGTAGGAAGAGAGGAAAGTGATTGTTTCTCAGTGAATGTAGGTTTGCGGCAGGGGTGTGTGATGTCTCCATGGTTGTTTAATTTGTTTATGGGTGGGGTTGTTAGGGAGGTGAATGCAAGAGTTTTGGAAAGAGGGGCAAGTATGAAGTCTGTTGGGGATGAGAGAGCTTGGGAAGTGAGTCAGTTGTTGTTCGCTGATGATACAGCACTGGTGGCTGATTCATGTGAGAAACTGCCGAAGCTGGTGACTGAGTTTGGTAAAGTGTGTGAAAGAAGAAAGTTAAGAGTAAATGTGAATAAGAGCAAGGTTATTAGGTACAGTAGGGTTGAGGGTCAAGTCAATTGGGAGGTAAGTTTGAATGGAGAAAAACTGGAGGAAGTAAAGTGTTTTAGATATCTGGGAGTGGATCTGGCAGCGGATGGAACCATGGAAGCGGAAGTGGATCATTGTTTGGGGGAGGGGGCGAAAATCCTGGGAGCCTTGAAGAATGTGTGGAAGTCGAGAACATTATCTCGGAAAGCAAAAATGGGTATGTTTGAAGGAATAGTGGTTCCAACAATGTTGTATGGTTGCGAGGCGTGGGCTATGGATAGAGTTGTGCACAGGAGGATGGATGTGCTGGAAATGAGATGTTTGAGGACAATGTGTGGTGTGAGGTGGTTTGATCGAGTAAGTAACGTAAGGGTAAGAGAGATGTGTGGAAATAAAAAGAGCGTGGTTGAGAGAGCAGAAGAGGGTGTTTTGAAATGGTTTGGGCACATGGAGAGAATAAGTGAGGAAAGATTGACCAAGAGGATATATGTGTCGGAGGTGGAGGGAACGAGGAGAAGTAGGAGACCAAATTGGAGGTGGAAAGATGGAGTGAAAAAGATTTTGTGTGATCGGGGCCTGAACATGCAGGAGGGTGAAAGGAGGGCAAGGAATAGAGTGAATTGGATCGATGTGGTATACCGGGGTTGACGTGCTGTCAGTGGATTGAATCAGGGCATGTGAAGCGTCTGGGGTAAACCATGGAAGCTGTGTAGGTTTGTATATTTGCGTGTGTGGACCTATGTATATACATGTGTATGGGGGTGGGTTGGGCCATTTCTTTCGTCTGTTTCCTTGTGCTACCTCGCAAATGCGGGAGACAGCGACAAAGCAAAATAATAATGATAATATATTTATATGGCTTGGGCAAAACATATCAAAATCATGGCCATCTTAGGTGAATGAAAGGAATCAAATGTAGGAAAGAACGAAGGACATAATGGTGGTGATGATGGTATTGGGTTGTCAGATCATTTTCAGTATGATGATGATTTTGTATGAGGATAGTATTAGTCTCATGGACCATGTTGGTGTCAAAGATGGTAATTTATTAGGATTCCAGTCCATGATGGTAATATTCAAGTGTCAAAATATGATGATGGTGCCTTTGTAGTTGGAGTTTCAGGACTTGGTTTTCACAGAGTGGTATCAGAGAGCAGAGATAGGAACTGCTGGTGGGACTAAGTTTTTTGGTCATGATAATGATGTGGTTTGATTGCACAGGATTAGGTATATAAGGTTTTTATCAATGGTTTATTTTTGATACTGTCACTGTACTTTATTGTTAAGACTGACAAAGTAAGAAACCTTTCTTGTATATATAGATAGAGTACGCTTGTTGTGCAGAGATAGCAGGAGAGTATATTTAGATCAAGCTTTCTTAAATACAGATATACACAGAATTCCCAGGATTTTCAAAGCTGAAACTAATTTTCACTGCAGTTCACAAAAAATGATGAAGGAATTTTGTCTAAATCAAACAGTTCTTTACACTGTAAGTATATTCTTAAAGAAAAGCATTCTACATACTGTACTTCAGTAGCACAAGATCCAACTCATTCTTAACAGACTTTAATGCATTAATTATGAAGCAGAATAAATCCCCAGTGGCCCAGTGCAGTGCTGTGAGAAATATCAAAGTTCTGTATTGTCTTATCATCCAGCATTCATCAGGGTCTTGTCTAAGGACCATATAGAATGGGCTTAGTACACTGAAATCTCATTTGTTTGTACTAAAGAAAACTGGAATTTATCAGTAACTAGACAGTGTCAAGATTATTCAAATACCTTCTAGAGATTCACCAAAATTTGGATAAGGTATATTTATCACCAAAAGCATGAATTCGTAGAATTTTAAGCAGTGAGCAGACAGAAGATATTAGAAATGTCTTCCCAATTTGTGTGGACTCCACATTTACTCTGTTCAGGTCAATGATGTGGCCTTAGTGGTGTTTTGCTGTGATTGGCTTGGCCTGGTCATGAACTAGTAGTGAGCAGCAGAGTGGTTGATGTATTTCTATCATCTCCTATCTCTGGGAATAGGGAAGAAAGAACACTTCCCATTTATTTCTTGCACAGTAGTACATGGGTAGGAGTAGGGGTTGGAAACGGTAACCATTTTTTATTTCATTTTCTAGAAGTTGGTACAGAAGCAAAGAGTGCTCATCCTCCTCGAAGGCTTAGGCTCAGGTGTTTGAATGTGTCGACGTAACCAAGATAGGAAGGTAGTATTTTTTAGGAGAGGAACTTGGATCTCAGTGAAACAAAGCTCATTAGGGGGAAAATGGTATAGAAATGTCCAAGGGATGAAGTCAGGGGTTAGTGTAAGGTTGAAAGCCAAGAAAGGGGTAACACTTTTTCTGAAGTTGTGAGAATGTGTGAAAGAGTGTAAGGAAGTTAGCCCCAGACTGATGTGGATGTCTTCAAAAGTGGTTTAGAGAGATGGGTAATTATTAGGGCTAATGCACTTGGAAGCACGAGGAGGGAGGAAGAGGGGCTAAGTAGGTGTGTCATCAATTTTGATGTGAGATTTGGGTATTAGTGAATGGTGCTTTGAATGCAAGAGTGGGTAATGTTGTAGTTAAGGGTTTGATATGGGATTGGTGAGGGTGTAAGGTCCTGGGCACTTTGAGGAGTGTGTTGAAAGAGAATTCATTGTTTGTGATTACAGAGAAGGGCATGTTTGATATAGTAGTTCCAGTAGTATTGTATGAATGCAAGACATGGACTCAATTGAGAGAGTACAGAAGCAGGTTGATGTGTTAGCGGTGAAAATTTTGAGTACAATGTATGGTGTAAAGAGGGCTGATGAAGTAAGAAATGATGGGGTAAGAGAGAGCTAAGGGTATGGTTAAGAGAGCTGAAAAGAGTGTGCAGAAATGACTTAAACATATAGAGAGGAAAGGTGAGGAGTGGTTGACAAAGAGGTTATAGGTTTCAGAAGTGGAATGGAAGGATGTAGTGAAAATTTTTCTGAGTGCTCAGGGCTTGAACAAGTGGGAGGATGTAAAGCCTGCACTGGAATAGATTGAATTAGAGAAATGTGATATACAAGGGTTGATATCCTGTTGGTGGACTAAACCAGGACATATGAAGTAGTCAAAGAAAAACATGGAGAGGTCTGTGGGGCCAGGTTGTGATTAGGGGGTTGTGTTTTTGATGCATTATATATGACAGCTGAAGAGTGGATGTGAGCCAAGGAGGCCATTTTTTTCATTGTTTCTGGCATTACCTTGATAATGTGGAGAACAGTGAACAAGTATAAAAAGATGATATATAGTTGCCCACAGTATGGCTACCAGAATGAAGATACTAAACACATACTGCTCAGATGCACCACTTTCACCCTGTGTATAGACATACACAACATCCCTACACTTTATAACTTGTGGTCTTGGCTGATGTAGGAGTTTCATAATGATAGAAGGGACATCTATGGCAGGAAGTACGTATAGATACAGGCATTGACAGACTGCATCATTGTCAGTGAACAAAAATGAGTATAATCTTGTATGAACTTTTCACACCTCAGCTGTTGATTTTAGTGCTGCCTTGAAGGTGCAGGAGTCCTGTAAAAGGGGCCCCTTGGGTTACACAGTTTGCAGTTATTTGTATATAGTCAAATTGGATAAAATCACTTTAAGGGAAAGGCAGTTTTTGTACTTATTTCTGATACGGAGGAATACAAAAGAATTCACACAGCAACAGACCACTTGGTCCCTTCGAGGCTGTTTGTGATAGTGGAAGAGCCATTAATTTTATTGGTCATTGTGGCAAGAATAGAAATATGTACAAATGAAAGATAAGAAATATATGTTTTTGATGTAGCTAAGGTGGCGCAAATAATGTCAGTCTTGAACTTGAAGCGAAGTAGTCTTCAAGTCTCTTCTTAAATGTATCTTTGGTACTACTTTCCACCACTCTTATGTTAACAGTCCTTTTGATGAGAAATTATTTTGCTTCATTCAAGGTGAAACATTTGCCCACTCGTTTGTAACCATTAATTTGAATGAAATCAGATGAATCTATACCTATGTAATTTGTTATATCGAGATTATTGAAGCCTTTCATGATTTTAAATCTCCATAGCAGATCACCCCTTAACCTTCTCTTTTCTAAACTAAACCCACCCGCTTCCCGACATACATCTGAGTTCCGTTCTGACTGACTAGTCAGATCTCTAAAGGGACGTAAGTCGGATGTGTCATCATGACATTAAAATTTGTATACCTGTACAGCATTCTTGTATCCTACTCATTTTGTATCATGATTATCTTGTTTTTTATCATCCAGCTTTATTATATGATTCTGTTGTTTCTTCTTACCTTTTTATCTAAGATTCTTTAGTTCATATTTCATTGTATTTATCTTTTTATTTAGATTTTTTCCAGTCATATGTATGGATGGTTGTAAGTTGCATAGGTTGGATTCAAGTCATTTAATGGCTTTAATAGGATTTGTTTCTCAGTCTGGAAATCATCTTGTTAGCTTGTTTCTGTACTCTCTCCATTTTGTCTATGTCTTTCCTCAAATAGAGAGACTGAAACTGAACACAATATTCAACATGGGTATGCACAGATGACTTGTCAAGAGTAAGGATAAATTCATTAGACTTTAGTTATATTGCCCCTACTCTAATAAATACAAGATTTTTGTTTTCTTTTTCAACTGCCTCAGTGCACTGTTTACTTGGCTTTAGATCACCAGAGATTATTAGACCTGTCTTTTTTCTCATTTACCTTTTGCAGTTCAGCAGAATTCATACTGTAGCCTGCCTTCTCATTTTTACCACCGACATGTAATAAAACTTTTCACTTATCAATGTTAAAATTCATTTGTCATTTATGAGCCCAGTCCATCAGCTTGTCTAAATCTGTTTGAAGATGCAGATGTTCAATTTCTGTTGTAGATTTGTTTCCCTACTTAGTATTATCTGCAAATTTTGATATTTTACAATGCAGCCCATTATTGATATATATGAGAAAAAGACCTGTTCCCAAGACTGATCATTGTGGTACACCACTTGTTATGTTAACCATTTTAAGGCTTGACCATTAATCACAACTATTTGTTTATGGCCAGTTAACCAGTTTCCTAACCATAGAGGTACAACCCCATTTTTACCATGTGACTTAACTTTAGTTGATAACCTTTAATGTGGAACTTTATTGAATGCTTTTTGAAAACCAAGATAGATAACATCAACTGCTTTACTTTCATCATACATGTTGATTAAGTCATTAAAGAAATCAAGCAGATTTGTCAGACATGAATGATATTGTCAAAAACTATGTTGCAATTCATTTATTAAGTGGTGGTCCTCAAAATGGTCTACACTCTTAAACTGAATGATGGTTTCCATAAGTTTACCAACTGTCAGTCCACATCCTCCAATTTTTTTCCATTCAAACTCACATCCCAACTAACTTGTCTCTCAACCCTGCTGAACTTAACAACCTTGCTCCTATTCACATTACTCTCAACTTTTTCCTTTCACACACTTTTCCAAACTCAGTCACTAACTTCTGCAGTTTCTCACTCGAATCATCCAGCAGTGCTGTATCATTGGCAAATAACTAACTCACTTCTCAGGCCCTCTCATCCCCAACAGACTGCATACTCGTCCCTCTCTCCAAAACTCTTGCGTGTACCTACCTAATGACCCCATCCATAAACAAATTAAACAGCCTTGTGGACATCACACACCCCTGCCACAGACAGACATTCTCTGTGAACCAATCACTCTCCTCTCTTCCTACTCATACACATGCCATACACCCTTGATAAAAACTTCTTACTGTTTCTAGCAGCTTACCTCCCACATCATTACTCTTAAGACCCTTCACAAAGCATCACTATCAGCTATATCATATGCCTTTTCCAGATCCATAAGTGCTACATACAGAGCCATCTGTTTTTCTTAGTATTTCTTGCACACACTCTTCAAAGCAAACACCTGATCCACACATCCTCTACCTCTTCTAAAACCACAGTGCTCTTTCCCAATGTGATACTCTGTACATGCCTTCACCCTCTCAATCAGTACCTCCCCCCATACAATTTTCCACAAATGCTCAACAATCTTATGCTTCTGTAGTTTGAACACTCACCATACATGCATTCTACCAAATCCTCAGGCACTTCGCCATGATCCGTACATACATTGAATATCCTTACCAATCAATCAACAACACAGTCACCTCATTTCTTATTAAATTCAACTGCAGTACCATCCAAACCCGCCACCTTGCCGGATTTCATCTTCCACAGGGCTTTCACCACCTCCTATCTTCACCAACCCACTCTCCCAGACCCTCTCACTTCACACACCACCCCAACCAAAACACCCTTCATCTGCCACTCTATCATCAAACACTTTCAGCAAACCTTCAAAATACTCTACATCTCCTCCTCACATCATCACTACCTGTTATCACTTCCCTTGCCTCCTTCCAAGACATTTTTTTATTTTCTATAAAATTCAATTTATGGCTTTGCCAAACTCTTCCTGCTTAGGGTTACACTGTCAATAAAGAGTCGCCTTGGGTGATGTTGTATCATCATCAGTTGACAAAGATGAGTACGACTTGTCAAAGAACTTCTAGCATCAAAGGAGTCTGTCCTATCCCTGTTACTTAGTGCAGTGCAGCCTTGGATCTGCATGAGCCCTTAGATGAGGGGTCCTGGGATTGTACAGTGATAGTAACTCAGTTTACTCATAAATAGTTGTAAAGATAAACTGTTGTAACTAAATCTCACAATAAGTAATAAGTAATAATTTGCCTGGTCCAAAGGTCAAACCAGCTGTTCCACAACAACAACACACCTGTAAGACCAAGTTTTGGGAGTGTCCTTCTGTATAAAATAGGACAAAATTGAAATGTCTCTTCCTTGTATATTAACTGACTGTTCTATGTCTTCTATCTCATTCTTGTATCTCCCCTGATGATGAGATCATTACGCGAAAGTGCACTTTTGGGAACTTATTGTGTATCATTTTTTTTGTGTTTTTTTGCATATGTATATATTTGCACATGTGTACATGTGAGTGGATGTGTCTTTCTTTGTCTATTTCTTGGCCCAACCTCGCTAACGTGGGAAATGGCTATCAAGTATGATATTGATAAAAAAAGAATTTATATTAGGATAGGGGTTTAGGAAATATCTCTTACAGTCAGATTAGAAATTGAAAATTGCTTTAGCAGCCTTGAGGTTTTTGACTAGGATGTTTTGGAGCAGATAGGCTTAGTATGTGATGGGTCACAGTGAATGAGAGATTTTTATTTTTGGTGGATGACTTTTGTGTATACTGCATCAGAATTTTGATACATTATTTCCATTATTATGCACAGGTAGTCTTGTGCATTGTTTATATTTTTTACATAAAGAAGATATAATGTTCATACATATGAACAATACCATGCAGTAATTCCATTTAAATGATGGCTGATTATGGGCAAGAAAAGAAAGTTTGTAGCCCGTCAAATTTGCCACTTGTAGGCTGTAGGAACATGATGTGAGGGCTTGGGCACATCACACCTGTTTGTAATCCAATGGATTAGAGTGGTCAAATTAGCAATTAATAGATTAATCAGCTTGCCTTACAGTATTTGTCAGAATGTTATTAATGTAAGACAGTATCCCACAGATTTTCAGTTTTTAGCAGGATATTTATGATATGATTTCCTCTTAAAGAGATTTGTTTATTTAAGCCTGCTCACTTGATGTTGTTATCAAGATCTTATATGTGATCAACAAAGGAAATTTCAGTTAGATGAAGAGGCTTTTTACAGAATATGTAACATGTCTTTAAGATTTATACGGCATGTTTATGACAAAACAGCAAAGAGACTAAGTTTAATTTGTTGATGGGGTTTGGCATTTTCATATTCATTTACTTGGAAGAGGTACAGGCATAGTATATGCATGTTCTTGATTTAAGTGTGATGGACATTCAGTCAGAGCACATGGTGAAAGGGAGTGATTTTGGGATATGGCAGGACCATAGTAAAGCAGGATAAAAGTTTTATCATATGTTTTGTATACACATGATGCTGATGTATTGCCTGAAATAGAAGAGTTGGGGTCGATGACAAGTTAAATGTTATATTACAGTATTGTGTGTCGGAGGAGGATGGTGAGAGTAGTCAAGTTTTATGACAAAAAATATATATGTTGTATGTAAGATGAATGTATTAAGTTTAATTTGGTTCTTTAGCTTTAATGATAGAAGATAAGAGCAGCAATCATGATATAGAGGGTATAAGATGATTCTAGGCATAACTTCTGCACTTCAAAGTCAGGGTGACAGTACCTCTTTGGGTGGCTGCTGTATACTACCTGTTATCTTCAAGTGAGAGCAATGCTTATGTCTGAAATAAATGAGCCGACAAATTTAAAATCAGTTTGAATAGGGAAGAATGAAGTTAATGAAGGAGGTATAGTAAAATACTTGGGAGTGAAGTTTGAAAAAGATAAGAGATTAACAACAGTGTTTTAAAACACACTAATGAAAGATATTAGTTGGATGTGTTCTGAATACAATACAAATTCCAAAATATCAGCTCAATTAAAGAGTGAAGATTTAAGAAGGATGTTCAAAGAAGTCATTAGAAAGGTTTATGGATGAGAACTTGTGTGAACAGATGCTGTAGTCACTTACAATGTACCGCAGATGAGTTGTTAGATCTGCAGTGATGGACATGTTTAATGGCTGGATTATTGGAGTTTAAAAGTATCTCATGAAAATGTTAGTGAATGATTGATTGTTGATCATGTACATAGGCTTTTTTCTTATGCTAGAATGGAAAGTTGAATGCAGATACAAGGATCACGTGACATCTCAAATCTGTGAATTGTAAATGATTTTCACTTCTTTAGGATTGAAACTCAGGGTGTATTTGAAGTATCTGTAAGCTCATCTAAAGGAGAACAATGTTAAAAATAAAAGATAGAAAGATGGACGCATGGTTCATTAGAATGTATAGGTTTACATTGAGAAAGATGGACGCATGGTTCAATAGAATATATAGGTTTACATTGGGTTCTAATATAAAAGGTGGTCAGTGAAATTATATGTACTTCCTTTAGATATACTTGGTGAATTGCTGAAGGGAAAACTTTATATATGTGATGCTTTTTTGGATATGACCTTACAAATTACCATTCTAAAATTATTATGGTAATGTTGGCTGTTTTATGCAGTTACTCAACTTCTTTCAAATTAAAAAGTAGTTACAATGTATCCTCAAAAACCTAGGCGTAGCATTTAGCATTTTGAAAAATTACTTTTGTTCAGACTTTAATTTGGTTGAGAGAGAGAGAGAGAGAGAGAGAGAGAGAGAGAGAGAGAGAGAGAGAGAGAGAGAGAGAGAGAGAGAGATTTTAGAAACATTGTTTCAGTGGTACAATGATAATTTTCCCAAAATCTGGAATACATCCTGAATTCAGGCAAATATAGGTTTAGCTACCTAGACTTAGAATATGTCCTGGTCCTTACACTTATGCATACCAATTTGGGTTTTAGAGGATACAATGTATAGCATTAGTGGTAATGGTTGATTCTGTGTCCAGTGTAATGTTGATCAGCACTGAAGGGGCTGTGGCTGTTTAATTTTGTTCTGTTCTGACAAAACTTGGAGAAGCTATTGCTGCCAGCGCATTGGATGGGGACCTGTTTCTCTTAGTGTCCCTGTATTTGTAATTCTTATAGAAATAGACACTGCTAGTGGCTGCATGGATGACTTGAATAGAATTTGCCTCAGGTAGATCTCATCCTAATAGTTAGGTTTTGAATAAAGTAAATTGGTATGAGTCAGCATTCAGAGTTAAGTTAATGGTTGCACTGAATTACCATTCACAATTAAGTCAATATATATAATGATTTAGCATCCACAGTGTCGTAAGTTTGTAGATGCAATGAGTTAACATCAACAATTAATGGATGTAGCATGTTAACATCCACCATTAAGTTGATAGATGCAGAATGGTAACTTCCACTGGTAAGTTAATGGATGCAAGAAGTTAGCACCCACAGTTAAGTTAATGAATGTGGCAATATAGCTTTATGTATAATGGATGCACTATGGATATTAAACCTGTTAAATACTTAAGTATGTAACATTACAAATTGTACTTGCACTTTAAAGCAAAAGATTTCTAAGTCTGATGGTAATTGGCCATTTCAACGACAATGTGAAAGTTCACAGTTTGTAAATTTCTCATCTAGTAGATTTGTTATTTATAAACTGACTTTCAGTTGGTAAGATGATAATATATACCTCCACTCACATGTTGTGACTGATTGTATCAGTCTCTGTTGATGATAGGGTGTCAGTATGAATAATAAATAGATAGATGAAATATTATTGTTATTATTATACTTTGTTGCTGTCTCCTGTGTTAGTGAG
The DNA here is from genome assembly GCF_036320965.1 of Panulirus ornatus. NCBI lineage: Eukaryota > Metazoa > Arthropoda > Malacostraca > Decapoda > Palinuridae > Panulirus > Panulirus ornatus. Next base: position 28,918,616 of record NC_092235.1, read on the forward strand.
GTAGCGCAAGAAAACAGACAAAAGAATGGCCCAACCCACCCACATACACATGTACATACATACACGCCCACACACGCACATATACATGCCTATACATTTCAACATATACATACATACCACTGACATATACATACATACACATGTATACACATGCACATATTCATACATGCTGCCTTCAGCCATGCCCGCCACCACCCCGCCACACATGAAAATGGCACATCCTTCCCCCCACATGTAACGCTAGGAAAAGACAACAAAGGCCACATTCGTTCACACTCAGTCTCTAGCTGTCATGTGTAATGCGCTGAAACCACAGCTCCCTTTCCACATCCAGGCCCACAAAACTTTCCATGGTTTACCTCAGATGCTTCACATGCCCTGGTTCAATCCATTGACAACACATCGACCCCAGCATACCACATCATTCCAATTCACTCTATTTCTTGCACGCCTTACACCCTCCTGTATGTTCAAGCCCCGATCGCTCAAAATCTTTTTCTCTCCATCCTTTTACCTCCAGTTTGGTCTCTCACTTCTCCTCGTTCCCTCCACCTCTGACATATATATCCTCTTTGTCAATCTTTCCTCACTCATTCTCTCCATGTGACCAAACCATTTCAGTGCACCCTCTTCTGCTCTCTCAACCACACTCTTTTTATTACCACACATCTCTCTTACCCTTTCATCACTTAATCAAACCACCTCACACCACATATTGTCCTCAAACATCTCATTTCCAACACATCCACACATAGTAGCTTTTACATGCAGGAATGTCATTACTAAACGTCATAATTAATTATGATTTGAACTGTTTATTTTCAGATATTAGGATGAGATAGTAAATGATGAAAATATATGATAACATTATTTGCTAATGGACTTGAAATATGGATGGGATTTTATTGTTTTAGCTTCTCGTAAAAGTAGAAAAGAGTAAGCCAGGATCTTTGGTAGTGTGGATATCTTCTTTCATGATGCAGTGATATTTAGATGTCAGACTTTGATGACAATACATGTAGGTAGTAAATTAAGGGGATGTTATGTTGTTATGGATCTGCCAGCTTACATTGGAATGGTGTTGAGATGACAGATCATAGCTTGGATATATTAGCCTGTAAGGTATTATTGAACTATTTTGTTGTGATGATGTTATAGATACTGTTGTATTGACAGATCATGGTTGTTATAAGTTGTTATTGGAAAATCTGGTTATGGTAATGATGGGCTTGTTAGATTGGTAGTAAAGTATTTTGTTAAATCGTGTTGAAAATGGTACTTGATTGTGCTTTCAAATTGGGGTAGGTTATATTTGGTTGTTGTTTTGGTTGACTGTATTTCTCTGTCATGGAGTAATGGGAATGCTATTAGGCTATTTGTTGATGGTGGTTTGATTGAGAGTAAATACCTTATAATTTCCTCAGGACAAAGGAACTGTCACCTTTGAGGAGAAATGGCCAGCAATGCGACCAACAGTGCTGAAACTTCTGAGACAAGAGTGTGTGAGCCGTGCCGAGTGGCAAGACCTCTTCTGGGCCGTCCACAAAGTTTGCCTTTGGGATGAGAAAGGCCCTCCAAAGGTTCAGAAAGCTTTACAAGATGATATACTTGACTTCATTACACATGCACAGGCAGTAAGAAGACATCCATGTTTATGACTAATTGCCTTAGTATTGTCATTTCCCTTGCTGGGAAAATTAGCACTGCTTATTCCTTAGTATTATGTAGCTTGTCAAGTGTCCTACTTAGCCCTCTGTTCTGGGATGCTTTAGCTTTAATAGGACTGAATATGGTTTTATTAGAATGTTATGCCCTTTGTCATTTATACAGGAACATTTGATCTCTTTTTTTCACATATCCACACCTATAAAATCAATTGAAATTATTATCCACACCTATGAAATCATCTGGAATTTGTTAACATATGCTTCTTCTTGCAGTATCTAATCCTGTGGTTTATGAAAAGAGATTTGTTTGAGGTACTTTAAAAGAATTTATGTATTGGCACATAATCAAGTGTCTATATAATAACACGATATTATGGTGCCGGGCAGCGTGTGCTGGACCAGCATGAGGACCAGGCGCTGCTGAAAGCATACATTAGTGAGTGGCGGAAGTTCTTCCAACAGTGCAACTACCTTCCATTGCCTTTTAACCAGCTGGAGTCTGCTCTTGCAGGCAAGACTACTACCTCAGTTTCAAAGAAGGTTCAAAATGATGACTCTATAGTTAGAAAGGTTAGTCACAGAAACTGCTTGGAAATAGTACCATCAGTTCATTTATGTATCAACATCCACTTTTCTATTTGTATCACATGCATAACATTATCCATCTTCTCCAAACATGACTGTTAGAACATAGTCAAAAACATTGATAAGTAAATATTCTCTCAATGTAATGTTTCTATTTTCAGTTTTATGATGGATTTGATTGTAGAGATTTGAGGACCTATGATAATTAGTCTGGTATTACTTTTATTCCTTGTATCATTATCTTTATAATAGCTAGTCACCTCAAAAATAATTTGGGATGTTGTTGCATTCTCAAAAGTATTTCTCTGTAAGTTATGGTAGTTCCAGAGTCTGTACAGAAGATTGATCTTCACCTGTTTGGAGCAGTGCTTGCAGGGGCTCATCCTTCTTCCCCCCTCAACATAGTTCAGTTTGAAGTAGTTCACCTTCATTTGTCATTCACATCTCAGTTTGAGTTCCATTCTATTTGCCAGTGCTGCTTCTTTATCAGTTTACAGATGTTGCTTTAACTTTTGCTGATAAAGGTGTTACTTTTATGCCACTTCCTCTGGGTGGGTTACTTAAGAGGTGGCTGTTTCAGTTTTGTTTCATCTAAAGCTAGACTATGGAGTCCTTACCTTATGTTACTGTGACTCCTCCAGTTTGTCTTCCTTTTGGGAGTAGATGTATCTACACATGAAGAATGGGTGATACTTTTTTAATTTTTTTCTCAGTTACTAATGTGGTGTGGGCTCCCTTGCTTATGATTGGCCTGGAGGATGTGCATATTCCACCTCAAACCTACTTTATTTCACACTCATTATTGTTTAATACACAGGATCATATTTGCCCTGCTGTGGATGCTCTTTCCTGCTTTAGCTTGTCCAAGGTTTCCTTTGCATAATCTTTCCAAATACCTTATTTAAATTACTTTTCTTTGTACTTGCATTCCTTCATATGCCTATGTATGTACTCCCATGGCCATGATCATTTCTTCCACATCATCATAGGTTTTCTTGCAATGTTTACTTACCTAGAGCTTGAGAAAGTTCAAAAAATGGTGCCCATTCATATCACTTCAGAATACCTCGGTTATGTTACATTTTGTATATTCCATACTTCCCCCCACAGCCTTTGTACTTCATGATGATTCCTTTCACTTACCCAAGGCTCCTTTGCTTCTCTTACATGTTTAGAGTGCTTCAAAAAAGGCAATGTCCTACCTCTTAGGAAATTCCTTTACTCTTTTCTTTGTCATCTGCATAGCAGGGCAGACATGAAGGGATTACTTTGTTCACTATTGTCTATTCATACATCTGCCATTGAGTCTTACCCTAGTCTAGTCAATATACATTTGACCATTCTCATAAGATTCAGATCAAATGCACTAAACTGTATATTCTTTTTCAGTTGTTTCACAGGTGCTATTTTACTCACTGCTTTTATGAGCTGTCTGCATGTCCCAGCCCTTTAAGACATAGGCTTAGGGTATGTGACTGGCTGTTGCTTTTCATAGTTTCTTTATGAGAACAGGCAGCACAAGGGTTGACGTCTATGGTACCTTTTTTCTTTGCACATCAAAGCTTTTTAATCTTTTCCATTATTTGTCTTTCCTTTTTGCAATTCTTTTCTGTCTGTAACCTGTTCATTGTGGCTGTCCTGTATACATGAGAGATAAGTTGTATACCTGGTAGCACCTGCTAAAAGAATTCAAGTACGATTGCTCGTGTGACTCATACATTAAGTTTTAAAGTGTTATATTTATTTAGAAATGCTGATGGTAAGGTTTAGTGAAAATATATTTTTTTTCTTCTTCAGTGCCACAGATGAGGTAACATCAGTTCTTAAGCCTGCCAGAGTGAATAGGTTAAGAGTCAGACCTACAAATACTAGAGGAGCATATATTTACCCATGCTTCATCTTCTTTATCTTACACTTTTTTCTTTTTTCATCTGAGATTGCCATGATTTGGATGTGTTTTTGCCAGTTCCATGTCAACCACTATGAAAATTAAGAAATCAGAAAGCCTGAATGGCATAAGATCCATAAAACTGGTTTAGATTTTGCCAAAGTTATACCCCTCATAAAAAGGTCTAACCTGGAACTTAATCTGGCTAACAAATTGAAGATCTGACCTGGGTCAGGTGAACACAAAGTTTGATGAACTTTTTACAGCTGTTTCCCTCATATGAAGTTTTTTCGTATTTGATTGCCATTCCCTGCATTAGCAAGGTAGTGCCAGGAACAGACGAAGAAAGGCTGCATCCACTTACATCTGATTTCTAGCTGTCATGTGTAATGTACCTAAACCACATCTTCCTATCCACAAAGGCCCCACAGACCTTTTCATGATTTACCATTGACACTTCACATGCTCTGGTTCAGTCCATTGGCAGCACATCATCCCCAGAATATCACATCGTTCCAGTTCGCCTTTCACCCTCCTGTATGTTCAGGCATGACTGCTCAAAATCTTTTTCACTCCTTTGTTCCATCTCCAATTTGGTCTCCCCATTGAGTGGTAACATAATTGTAGTTTGCCTGAGCTGTGCTTCATATAAGAAGTTTTAACCTGGCCCAAAACTTGGAGATGATGCCTTCTTTGGCTATGGAACTTAATACAATTACAAATGAATTCTGATATTTTCCAAACAATGGTTCCACCCTCATTTCACTGCTGCATTGTATGCTATGCATATCTCCCTGAGAAAACCTTTTAGTTTAAAATTTACTTGTGTGAAGCACAAATTATTTATGCACTTAAATGAATATTGATATTTATACCTAACAACCATATGGTATATAACTAGTTGATAAGTGCCGTACATTTTCTGGATTGATATTTGGAAATATTTACCCTCTATAATGCTGAAAATTTAAACTATTACATGGCATTTTGTGTATAGGCAGTTATGCTATGAAGGTGATTTCCATTACAATCATAAGTTTATGTGCATGGCTGTGCATAGAAACCAGGCTTAGGAATGATGGTCAAAATATTTCAATAGAGTTTGCTTTTGCATCTGCAGAATTGCCAGCAAGACACTTGTAAATGACAAAATGTACTCAAATTAACCTTCAGACAGTCATAACTATTGCATTTTACTCTAGTAGAAGATTTTACGGAAGATGATATATGTTGCCCTTTATATTTTAGAGAAAGCATATGGTTATGTAGATGAAAGAAGCAGTTAGAAAATCTTTGTTATTTATAACATGCATGGAAGACTGTTAGATGCTGTAAAGAGTTTCTTTGAAGGAAGGAGTGCATATAGTAGAGCAAGTGGTTGAAGGAATATAAGTCTTATGGGTTGTATGATGTTACCAAAGTTTTCTATCTGTCTATATCTCTGATGCCTAATCCTACCTGGAACTCCCTCAAGTGGATGGCCACAGCAGGAGAGTCTCTATGACCAGTGAACTCCAGTGCCATTTCTTATCCTTCAGTGCCTCACCCTTAACAGGCCAGTGGTAGAGGGCAAGTTTAGTACAGTGTTTGCAGAGGCTTCCACCTAATTTTCCTACTGACTACTTCTCCCTAATGTTTCAACCTAATGCTCCTGCCTAAATGTTCTTACCTACCACTAGTGTCTATTGTCCTGCGTTTTGCCTAAAGGCAGGGTGAGCACTTTAGTGCTCACTGCAGGAAAATTTAGTTATGAAGAATGAGCTGTGTGAGTTAAGTGTTGTCAAGTGTTATTTATAACAAGGAGAGATTGTATGTTTGCGGACAGAATGCTAGTAGTCTACATGTGGATGACACAGATAGAAGACAGCTACCTGGGTCAGAAAAATGCAGCTTGAAAACCACTGAAATGATGGCTCTCCCTGGTTGCTGGCTGCTACCAACTACTGCCTACGACTTTCTGAACTGTTTAATGTTGATTAAAGTCTTCCTATGCTGTATGATGTTATCAAAGTCTGCCTGGGGTGTATGATGTTATCAAAGTCTGTCATGACTATATAATGTTACCTTAGTGTGTCTGGGCTGTATAACATTTCCCATCTGTCATGACTATATAATGTTACCTTAGTGTGTCTGGGCTGTATAACATTTCCCAGAGTGCCTAGGCTGTATAACATTTCCTGAGAGTGCCTGGGCTATATAACATTTCCCGAAAGTGCCAGAGCTGTACAACATTTCCCAAGAGTGCCTGGGCTGTATAACATTTCCCGAGAGTGCCTGGGCTGTATAATGTTATCAGAGTCTGCCTGTTTTGTATAATGTTACCATAGTAATATAGTATGTTGAGTATTCCTGGGAAATTATATGGGAGGGTATTGATTGAGAGGGTGAAGGCATGTACAGAGCATCAGATTGGGGAAGAGCAGTATGGTTTCAGAAGTGGTAGAGGATGTGTGGACCAGGTGTTTGCTTTGAAGAATGTATGTGAGAAATACTTAGAAAAGCAAATGGATTTGTATGTAGCATTTATGGATCTGGAGAAGGCATATGATAGAGTTGATAGAGATGCTTTGTGGAAGGTATTAAGAATATATGGTGTGGGAGGCAAGTTGTTAGAAGCAGTGAAAAGTTTTTATCGAGGATGTAAGGCATGTGTACGTGTAGGAAGAGAGGAAGGTGATTGGTTCTCAGTGAATGTTGGTTTACAGCAGGGGTGTGTGATGTCTTCATGGTTGTTTAATTTGTTTATGGATGGTGTTGTTAGGGAGGTGAATGCAAGAGTTTTGGAAAGAGGGGCAAGTATGCAGTCTGTTGTGGATGAGAGGGCTTGGGAAGTGAGTCAGTTGTTATTTGCAGATGATACAGCGCTGGCGGCTGATTCGTTTGAGAAACTGCAGAAGCTGGTGACTGAGTTTGGTAAAGTGTGTGAAAGAAGAAAGCTAAGAGTGAATGTGAATAAGAGCAAGGTTATTAGGTACAGTAGGGTTGAGGGACAAGTCAATTGGGAGGTAAGTTTGAATGGAGAAAAACTGGAGGAAGTGAAGTGTTTTAGACATCTGGGAGTGGATTTGGCAGCGGATGGAACCATGGAAGTGGAAGTGAATCATAGAGTGGGGAAGGGGGCGAAAGTTCTGGGAGCGTTGAAAAATGTGTGGAAGTCGAGAACGTTATCTTGGAAAGCAAAAATGGGTATGTTTGGAGGAATAGTGGCTCCTACAATGTTGTATGGTTGTGAGGTGTGGGCTATTGATAGAGTTGTGTGGTGGAGGGAGGATGTGCTGGAAATGAGATGTTTGAGGACAATATGTGGTGTGAGGTGGTTCGATCGAGTACTTAATGAAAGGGTAAAAGAGATGTGTGGTAATAAAAAGAGTGTGGTTGAGAGAGCAGCAGAGGGTTTATTGAAATGGTTTGGTCACATGGAGAGAATGAGTGAGGAAAGATTGACAAAGAGGATATATGTGTCAGGGGTGGAGGGAACGAGGAGAAGTGAGAGACCAAATTGGAAGTGGAAAGCTGGAGTGAAAAAGATTTTGAGTGATCGGGGCCTGAACATGCAGGAGGGTGAAAGGCGTGCAAGGAATAGAGTGAATTGGAATGATGTGGTATACAGGGGTCGACGTGCTGTCAGTGGATTGAACCAGGGCATGTGAAGTGTCTGGGGTAAACCATGGAAAGTTTTGTGGGGCCTGGATGTGGAAGGGAGCTGTGGTTTCGGTGCATTATACATGACAGCTAGAGACTGAGTGTGAACAAATGTGACCTTTGTTGTCTTTTCTTAGCACTACCTCGCGCACATGCGGGGGGGGAGGGGGTTGTCATTTCATGTGTGGCGCGGTGGCGACGGGAATGAATAAGGGCAGACAGTATGAATTATGTTCATGTGTATGTATGTATATGTCTGTGTGTGTATATATATGTACATGTTGAGATGTATAGGTATGTATATGTGCGTATGTGGACATGTATGTATATACATGTGAATGTGGGTGGGTTGGGCCATTCTTTGGTCTGTTTCCTTGCGCTACTTCACTAACGCGGGAGACAGTGACAAAGTATGATAAATAAATAGATAAATGAATAAAATAAATATTATATGTTCCTGATGATTAATTAACTCTTTTCACAGTTAATGCTTGATAGTTGGAATGCAAGTATCTTTAGCAACATTAAGCAGCGTTTACAAGACTCAGCTATGAAGCTAGTCCATGCTGAGAGGAATGGAGAGGCGTTTGACTCCCAGTTAGTCATTGGTGTTAGAGAATCTTATGTCAACCTCTGCTCCAATTCTGGGGATAAATTACAAATTTATAGAGAAAATTTTGAAAAGGTAAGAAACTTAAATTGTTTTCTAACTTGTGCATGTGTGTATGTGTTTGTGTCAATTTTTATTTCTATTTCATCTAAAGTTTGTTTCTTATCTACTCCTTCCCCATGGTCCTTGAATTTTGATGCAATTTTTTTTTCATTATATTATTAAGTAACCCCAGGACTCATTTTATGAGGCTCTGCTGCTTCAAGGCTGCACTCCATGCAGGAACAGGAAAGTGAAGGACTCCTTTGAATTGAGAAGGTCCTCGACAAGACTGTGCTCCTTTCCATCCACTGACATTGATATGGCTTTGCTGTAGGAGACTTCTCACATTTGGTGTAAACAAATAAAGGCTGAGTTCAGTAATACCTCTTCATTAATTGATTATTATTATTATTATTATTATTATTATTATTATTATTATTATTATTATTATTATGCGCAATCCATCACTGATTCCCTAAATACATCCCATTCCTCCCCCACTCCCCTTACTTCCATTGTTCTCACCTTTTTCCATTCTGTACTCAGTCTCTCCTGGTACTTCCTCACACAGGTCTCCTTCTCAAGCTCACTTACTCTCAGTCTCTCCTGGTACTTCCTCACACAGGTCTCCTTCTCAAGCTCACTTACTCTCACCACCCTCTTCACCCCAACATTCACTCTTCTTTTCTGAAAACCCATACAAATCTTCACCTTAGCCTCCACAAGATAATGATCAGACATCCCTCCAGTTGCACCTCTCAGCACATTAACATCCAAAAGTCTCTCTTTCGCACGCCTGTCAATTAACACGTAATCCAATAACGCTCTCTGGCCATCTCTCCTACTTACATAAGTATACTTATGTATATCTCGCTTTTTAAACCAGGTATTCCCAATCATCAGTCCTTTTTCAGCACATAAATCTACAAGCTCTTCACCATTTCCATTTACAACACTGAACACCCCATGTATACCAATTATTCCCTCAACTGCCACATTACTCACCTTTGCATTCAAATCACCCATCACTATGACCCGGTCTCGTGCATCAAAACCACTAACACACTCATTCAGCTGCTCCCAAAACACTTGCCTCTCTTGATCTTTCTTCTCATGCCCAGGTGCATATGCACCAATAATCACCCACCTCTCTCCATCAACTTTCAGTTTTACCCATATTAATCGAGAATTTACTTTCTTACACTCTATCACATACTCCCACAACTCCTGTTTCAGGAGTATTGCTACTCCTTCCCTTGCTCTTGTCCTCTCACTAACCCCTGACTTTACTAAGATGCTTGTGGCATGAGAAGAGTGGGAGGTGGGTTGATTAGAAAGGGTAGTGATTGGTGGGATGAAGAAGTAAGAGTATTAGTGAAAGAGAAGAGAGAGGCATTTGGACGATTTTTGCAGGGAAAAAATGCAATTGAGTGGGAGATGTATAAAAGAAAGAGACAGGAGGTCAAGAGAAAGGTGCAAGAGGTGAAAAAAAGGGCAAATGAGAGTTGGGGTGAGAGAGTATCATTAAATTTTAGGGAGAATAAAAAGATGTTTTGGAAGGAGGTAAATAAAGTGTGTAAGACAAGGGAGCAAATGGGAACTTCGGTGAAGGGCGCAAGTGGGGAGGTGATAACAAGTAGTGGTGGTGTGAGAAGGAGATGGAGTGAGTATTTTGAAGGTTTGTTGAATGTATTTGATGATAGAGTGGCAGATATAGGGTGTTTTGGTCGAGGTGGTGTGCAAAGTGAGAGGGTTAGGGAAAATGATCTGGTAAACAGAGAAGAGGTAGTGAAAGCTTTGCGGAAGATGAAAGCCAGCAAGGCAGCAGGTTTGGATGGTATTGCAGTGGAATTTATTAAAAATGGGGGTGACTGTATTGTTGACTGGTTGGTAAGGTTATTTAATGTATGTATGACTCATGGTGAGGTGCCTGAGGATTGGCGGAATGCATGCATAGTGCCATTGTACAAAGGCAAAGGGGATAAGAGTGAGTGCTCAAATTACAGAGGTATAAGTTTGTTGAGTATTCCTGGTAAATTATATGGGAGGGTATTGATTGAGAGGGTGAAGGCATGTACAGAGCATCAGATTGGGGAAGAGCAGTGTGGTTTCAGAAGTGGTAGAGGATGTGTGGATCAGGTGTTTGCTTTGAAGAATGTATGTGAGAAATACTTAGAAAAGCAAATGGATTTGTATGTAGCATTTATGGATCTGGAGAAGGCATATGATAGAGTTGATAGAGATGCTCTGTGGAAGGTATTAAGAATATATGGTGTGGGAGGAAAGTTGTTAGAAGCAGTGAAAAGTTTTTATCGAGGATGTAAGGCATGTGTACGTGTAGGAAGAGAGGAAAGTGATTGGTTCTCAGTGAATGTAGGTTTGCGGCAGGGGTGTGTGATGTCTCCATGGTTGTTTAATTTGTTTATGGATGGGGTTGTTAGGGAGGTAAATGCAAGAGTTTTGGAAAGAGGGGCAAGTATGAAGTCTGTTGGGGATGAGAGAGCTTGGGAAGTGAGTCAGTTGTTGTTCGCTGATGATACAGCGCTGGTGGCTGATTCATGTGAGAAACTGCAGAAGCTTGTGACTGAATTTGGAAAAGTGTGTGGAAGAAGAAAGTTAAGAGTAAATGTGAATAAGAGCAAGGTTATTAGGTACAGTAGGGTTGAGGGTCAAGTCAATTGGGAGGTGAGTTTGAATGGAGAAAAACTGGAGGAAGTGAAGTGTTTTAGATATCTGGGAGTGGATCTGGCAGCGGATGGAACCATGGAAGCGGAAGTGGATCATAGGGTGGGGGAGGGGGCGAAAATCCTGGGGGCCTTGAAGAATGTGTGGAAGTCGAGAACATTATCTCGGAAAGCAAAAATGGGTATGTTTGAAGGAATAGTGGTTCCAACAATGTTGTATGGTTGCGAGGCGTGGGCTATGGATAGAGTTGTGCGCAGGAGGATGGATGTGCTGGAAATGAGATGTTTGAGGACAATGTGTGGTGTGAGGTGGTTTGATCGAGTGAGTAACGTAAGGGTAAGAGAGATGTGTGGAAATAAAAAGAGCGTGGTTGAGAGAGCAGAAGAGGGTGTTTTGAAGTGGTTTGGGCACATGGAGAGGATGAGTGAGGAAAGATTGACCAAGAGGATATATGTGTCGGAGGTGGAGGGAACAAGGAGAAGAGGGAGACCAAATTGGAGGTGGAAAGATGGAGTGAAAAAGATTTTGTGTGATCGGGGCCTGAGCATGCAGGAGGGTGAAAGGAGGGCAAGGAATAGAGTGAATTGGAGCAATGTGGTATACCGGAGTTGACGTGCTGTCAGTGGATTGAAGCAGGGCATGTGAAGTGTCTGGGGTAAACCATGGAAAGCTGTGTAGGTATGTATATTTGCGTGTGTGGACGTATGTATATACATGTGTATGGGGGGGGTTGGGCCATTTCTTTCGTCTGTTTCCTTGCGCTACCTCGCAAACGCAGGAGACAGCGACAAAGTATAATATAAAAAAATATATAAATATTATTATTATTATTATACTCAATCACTGTCTCCCATGCTAGTGACGTAGTGCAAGGAAACTGATGAGGAATGGCCCAACCCACACACATACACAAACACATGTGCATGTACGTAAATGCCCACACACACACACACACACACACACACACACACATATACATACATATACATACACAGACATATACATATATACACATGTAGATATTCATATTTGTTGCTTTCATCCATTCCTGTCACCACCCCACCACACATGAAATAGCATATATGTAAACACCCACACGCACACACACACACGTTTGCATACATATACATTTCAGTGTATACATACATATACATACACAGACATATACATATATACACATGTACATATTCATATTTGTTGCTTCCATCGATTCCCGTCACCAGCCCACCACACATGAAATAGTGAACCCCCTTTTTTTTTTTGAAAAGGTAATAAACTTAAATTGTTTTCTAATTTGTGCTTGTGTGTATATGTGTTTGTGTGTCAGTTTTTATTTCTATTTCATCTAAAGTTTGTTTCTCATCTACTCCTTCCCCATGGTCCTTGAATTTTATGCAAATTTTTTTTTATTATATTATTAAGTAACCCCAGGACTCATTTTATGAGGCTCTGCTGCTTCAAGGGTGCACTTAATGCAGGAACAGGAAAGTGAAGGACTTCTTTGAATTGAGAAGGTCCTTGACAAGACTGTGCTCCTTTCCATCCACTGACATTGATATGGCTTTGCTGTAGGAGACTTCTCACATTTGGTGTAAACAAATAAAGGCTGAGTTCAGTAATACCTCTTCATTAATTGATTATTATTATTTTAATCACTGTCTCCCATGCCAGTGAGGTAGTGCAAGAAACTGATGAGGAATGGCCCAACCCACACACATACACACACACACATGCATATACGCAAATGCCCACACACACACATATACATACATATACATTTCACTGTATACATACATATACATACACAGACATATACATATATATACACATGTACATATTCATATTTGTTGCTTTCATCCATTCCCGTCACCACCACACCACACATGAAATAGCACACACACACACACACACACACACACACACACACACACACACACACACACACACACACAAACACACACACACACACACACACACACACACACACACACACACACACACCGAGGTAGCGCCAGGAAAAGACAAAAAAGGCCACATTCATTCACACTGTCTCTAGCAATCATGTGTAATGCACCCGAACCACATCTCCCTTTCCACATCCAGGCCCCATGGACCTTTCCATGGTTTACCTTAGGCGCTTCACATGCCCTGGTTCAATCCATTGACAGCACATCGACCCCTGTATACCACATCGTTCCAATTCACTCTGTTCCTTGCATGCCTTTCACCCTCCTGTATGTTCAGGCATCAGTCACTTAAAATCTTTTTCACTCCTCCAATTTGGTCTCCTGCTTCTCCTTGTTCCCTCCACCTCTGACACATATATCTTCTTTGTCAATCTATCCTCACTCATTCTCTCCATCTGTCCAGAGAATTTCAACACACCCTCCTCTGCTTTCTCAACTACACTCTTTCTGTTACCACACCTCTCTCTTACCCTTTCATTACTTACTCGATCAAACCACCTCACTCCACATATTGTCCTCAAACATTTCATTTTCAACACTTCCACCCTCCTCCACACAACCCTGTCTATAGCCCATGCCTCACAACCATATAACATTGTTAGAACCACTATTCCTTCAAACATACCCATTTTTGCTCTCCAAGTAAACGTTCTCGCCTTCCACACAGAACCTTCGCCCCCTCCTCCACCCTGTGACTCACTTCTGCTTCCATGGTTCCTTCTACTGCTAAACCCATTCCCAGATATCTAAAACACTTCACTTCCTCCAGTTTCTCTATTCAAACTTACCTCCCAGTTATCTTGTCCCTCAACCGTACTGAACTAATAACCTTGCTCTTATTCACATTTACTCTCAGCTTTCTTCTTTCACACACTTTACCAAACTCAGTCACCAGCTTCTGCAGTTTCTCACCCAAATCAGCCACCAGCACTGTATCATCAGCGAACAACAACTGACACTTCCCAAGCCCTCTCATCCAGAACAGACTGCATACTTGCCCCTCTTTCCAAAACTCTTGCATTCACCTCCCTGACCACCCCATTCGTAAACAAATTAAACAACCATGGAGACATCACGCACCATTGCCGCAAACCAACATTCATTGGGAACCAATCACTTTCCTCTCTTCCTACTCTTACAACTTGCCTCCCATACCATATACTCTTAAAACTTTCCACAAAGCATCTCTATCACCCTTATCATATGCCTTCTTCAGGTCCATAAATGCTATGTACAAATCCATCTGTTTTTCTAAGTATTTCTCACAAACATTCTTCAAAGCAAATACCTGAACCACACATCCTTTACCACTTCTGAAACCACACTGCTCTTCCCCAATCTGATGCTCTGTACATGCCTTCACCCTCTCCATCAATACCCTCCCAAATAATTTCCCAGGAATACTCAACAATCTTAAGACTCTGTAGTTTGAACACTCACATTTATCCCCATTGCCTTTGTACATTTTAATGTAGTCTTCTCCCATGAGTCAATATATATTCTTCTAAGTCCCCTATTTTATTTTTTTTTATTATTTTTTTTTTTTTTGCTTTGTCGCTGTCTCCCGCGTTTGTGAGGTAGCGCAAGGAAACAGACGAAAGAAATGGCCCAACCCACCCCCATACACATGTATATACATACGTCCACACACGCAAATATACATACCTACACAGCTTTCCATGGTTTACCCCAGACGCTTCACATGCCTTGATTCAATCCACTGACAGCACGTCAACCCCGGTATACCACATCGCTCCAATTCACTCTATTCCTTGCCCTCCTTTCACCCTCCTGCATGTTCAGGCCCCGATCACACAAAATCTTTTTCACTCCATCTTTCCACCTCCAATTTGCAATTTGGTCTCCCTCTTCTCCTCGTTCCCTCCACCTCCGACACATATATTCTCTTGGTCAATCTTTCCTCACTCATTCTCTCCATGTGCCCGAACCATTTCAAAACACCCTCTTCTGCTCTCTCAACCACGCTCTTTGTATTTCCACACATCTCTCTTACCCTTACGTTACTTACTCGATCAAACCACCTCACACCACACATTGTCCTCAAACATCTCATTTCCAGCACATCCTCCTGCGCACAACTCTATCCATAGCCCACACCTCGCAACCATACAGCATTGTTGGAACCACTATTCCTTCAAACATACCCATTTTTGCTTTCCGAGATAATGTTCTCGACTTCCACACATTCTTCAAGGCCCCCAGGATTTTCGCCCCCTCCCCCACCCTATGATCCACTTCCGCTTCCATGGTTCCATCCGCTGCCAGATCCACTCCCAGATATCTAAAACACTTCACTTCCTCCAGTTTTTCTCCATTCAAACTCACCTCCCAATTGACTTGACCCTCAACCCTACTGTACCTAATAACCTTGCTCTTATTCACATTTACTCTTAACTTTCTTCTTTCACACACGTTATCAAACTCAGTCACCAGCTTCTGCAGTTTCTCACATGAATCAGCCACCAGCGCTGTATCATCAGCGAACAACAACTGACTCACTTCCCAAGCTCTCTCATCCCCAACAGACTTCATACTTGCCCCTCTTTCCAAAACTCTTGCATTCACCTCCCTAACAACCCCATCCATAAACAAATTAAACAACCATGGAGACATCACACACCCCTGCCGCAAACCTACATTCACTGAGAACCAATCACTTTCCTCTCTTCCTACACATACACATGCCTTACATCCTCGATAAAAACTTTATATTTCTGGTATTTTTCTGAGAGTTATAGATTTACTTAAAAACGTATGTATAAAGACATCGGTGTTTGTGGAAAACCTTGTTCATCACCCCATACATTTTCAAAGGCAATGTCACACTTACATATGCATATTTTGTCACCCCTCCTTTGGTCTTGATTACCATCTGCAGACGTTTAGGCATGGAACTGGCATGGTTTCCTGAAATATTCTAGGTCCATGTTTTTTGTCCTTAGGGTCTTTCATTCCTGAATGAAACGAGGCACTGATAAGGTGTTGCAGGAAGCAGCCATCTGATTGTTCATTTTAAGGACCCAGTACACCTGGAAATCTCAGTATAAGGACAGTTTTTCATGATGAATATAAGTCTGTAGTTGAAATATTGTTTTGGTATTATGAAGGCTTGTAATTTCCTTTTTAATTTATTGCATCTTTAAAAGATTTTACAATCATTTGCTTTATATTTGGTGGGGATCTGTTGGCTTGGGGAAATATTTATTATTTATTTATTTTGCTTTGTCGCTGTCTCCTGTGTTTGCGAGGTAGCGCAATATTATTATTAATTATTATTTTACTATTATGTCAGTATGGAAAAAAAATTACTATTATTATTATAATTATTATTTTTATTTTTTTCATACACATTTGCCATTTCCCGCATTAGCGAGGTAGCATTAAGAACAGAGGACTGAGCCTTAGAGGGAATATCCTCACTTAGCCCCCTTCTCTATTCCTTCATTTGGAAAAAGTAAAACTGGAGGGGAGGATTTCCAGTCCCCCGCTCCCTCCCCTTTTAGTCACCTTCTACGACATGCAGGGAATACATGGGAATAATTCTTTCTCCCGTATCCCCAGGGATATATTACTATTATTATCATTAAGAGTAAATGTGAATAAGAGCAAGGTTATTAGGTACAGTAGGGTTGAGGGTCAAGTCAATTGGGAGGTAAGTTTGAATGGAGAAAAACTGGAGGAAGTAAAGTGTTTTAGATATCTGGGAGTGGATCTGGCAGCAGATGGAACCATGGAAGCGGAAGTGAATCATAGGGTGGGGGAGGGGGGGAAAATCCTGGGAGCCTTGAAGAATGTCTGGAAGTCGAGAACATTATCTCGGAAAGCAAAAATGGGTATGTTTGAAGGAATAGTGGTTCCAACAATGTTGTATGGTTGCGAGGCGTGGGCTATGGATAGAGTTGTGAGGAGGAGGGTGGATGTGCTGGAAATAAGATGTTTGAGGACAATGTGTGGTGTGACGTGGTTTGATCGAGTAAGTAATGTAAGGGTAAGAGAGATGTGTGGAAATAAAAAGAGCATGGTTGAGAGAGCAGAAGAGGGTGTTTTGAAATGGTTTGGGCACATGGAGAGAATGAGTGAGGAAAGATTGACCAAGAGGATATATGTGTCGGAGGTGGAGGGAACGAGGAGAAGTGGGAGACCAAATTGGAGGTGGAAAGATGGAGTGAAAAAGATTTTGAGTGATTGGGGCCTGAACATGCAGGAGGGTGGAAGGAGGGCAAGGAATAGAGTGAATTGGATCGATGTGGTTTACCGGGGTTGATGTGCTGTCAGTGGATTGAATCAGGGCATGTGAAGCGTCTGGGGTAAACCATGGAAAGCTGTGTAGGTATGTATATTTGCGTGTGTGGACGTATGTATATACATGTGTATGGGGGTGGGTTGGGCCATTTCTTTCGTCTGTTTCCTTGCGCTACCACGCAAACGCGGGAGACAGCGACAAAGCAAAAAAAAAAAAATTATTATTATTATTATTATTATTAATAAAAGCAAATGGATTTGTATGTAGCATTTATGGATCTGGAGAAGGCATATGATAGAGTTGATAGAGATGCTCTGTGGAAGGTATTAAGAATATATGGTGTGGGAGGCAAGTTGTTAGAAGTAGTGAAAAGTTTTTATCGAGGATGTAAGGCATGTGTACGTGTAGGAAGAGAGGAAAGTGATTGGTTCTCAGTGAATGTAGGTTTGCGGCAGGGGTGTGTGATGTCTCCATGGCTGTTTAATTTGTTTATGGATGGGGTTGTTAGGGAGGTGAATGCAAGAGTTTTGGAAAGAGGGGCAAGTATGAAGTCTGTTGGGGATGAGAGAGCTTGGGAAGTGAGTCAGTTGTTGTTCGCTGATGATACAGTGCTGGTGGCTGATTCATGTGAGAAACTGCAGAAGCTGGTGACTGAGTTTGGTAAAGTGTGTGAAAGAAGAAAGTTAAGAGTAAATGTGAATAAGAGCAAGGTTATTAGGTACAGTAGGGTTGAGGGTCAAGTCAATTGGGAGGTGAGTTTGAATGGAGAAAAACTGGAGGAAGTAAAGTGTTTTAGATATCTGGGAGTGGATCTGGCAGCGGATGGAACCATGGAAGCGGAAGTGGATCATAGGATGGGGGAGGGGGCGAAAATTCTGGGAGCCTTGAAGAATGTGTGGAAGTCGAGAACATTATCTCGGAAAGCAAAAATGGGTATGTTTGAAGGAATAGTGGTTCCAACAATGTTGTATGGTTGCGAGGCGTGGGCTATGGATAGAGTGGTGCGCAGGAGGATGGATGTGCTGGAAATGAGATGTTTGAGGACAATGTGTGGTGTGAGGTGGTTTGATCGAGTAAGTAACGTAAGGGTAAGAGAGATGTGTGGAAATAAAAAGAGCGTGGTTGAGAGAGCAGAAGGGGGTGTTTTGAAATGGTTTGGGCACATGGAGAGAATGAGTGAGGAAAGATTGACCAAGAGGATATATGTGTCAGAGGTGGAGGGAACAAGGAGAAGAGGGAGACCAAATTGGAGGTGGAAAGATGGAGTGAGAGAGATTTTGTGTGATCGGGGCCTGAACATGCAGGAGGGTGAAAGGAGGGCAAGGAATAGAGTGAATTGGAGCGATGTGGTATACCGGGGTTGACGTGCTGTCAGTGGATTGAATCAGGGCATGTGAAGCGTCTGGGGTAAACCATGGAAAGCTGTGTAGGTATGTATATTTGCGTGTGTGGACGTATGTATATACATGTGTATGGGGGTGGGTTGGGCCATTTTCTTTTGTCTGTCTCCTTGCGCTACCTCGCAAACGCAGGAGACAGCGGCAAAAAAAAAAAAAAAAAAATTATTATTATTATTATTATTATTATTATTATTATTATTATTATTATTATTATTATTCAGTACATTATACATGACAGCTAGAGACTGAGTGTGAATGAATGTGGCCTTTTTTGTCTTTTACTGCCACTACCTTGCTGGAGGAGGAGGGGGGGATGCTATTTCATGTGTGGTGGGTGGCGATGGGAATAGGTGAGGGCAGCAAGTATTAATATGTACATGTGTATATATATATGGGGCCTTTGTTGTCTTTTCCTAGCGCTACCTCGCACACATGAGGGGGGAGGGGGTCGTTATTTCATGTGTGGCGAGGTGGCGATGGGAATGAATAAAGGCAGACAGTATGAATTATGTACATGTGTATATATGTATATGTCTGTGTGTGGATATATATGTATACGTTGAGATGTATAGGTATGTATATTTGTGTGTGTGGACGTGTATGTATATACATGTGCATGTGGGTGGGTTGGGCCATTCTTTCGTCTGTTTCCTTGCGCTACCTCACTAATGCAGGGGTATTGCAGTGGAATTTATTAAAAAAGGGGTGACTGTATTGTTGACTGGTTGGTAAGGTTATTTAATGTATGTATGATTCATGGTGAGGTGCCTGAGGATTGGCGGAATGCTTGCATAGTGCCATTGTACAAAGGCAAAGGGGATAAGAGCGAGTGCTCAAATTACAGAGGTATAAGTTTGTTGAGTATTCCTGGTAAATTATATGGGAGGGTATTGATTGAGAGGGTGAAGGCATGTACAGAGCATCAGATTGGGGAAGAGCAGTGTGGTTTCAGAAGTGGTAGAGGATGTGTGGATCAGGTGTTTGCTTTGAAGAATGTATGTGAGAAATACTTAGAAAAGCAAATGGATTTGTATGTAGCATTTATGATCTGTAGAAGGCATATGATAGAGTTGATAGAGATGCTTTGTGGAAGGTACTAAGAATATATGGTGTGGGAGGCAAGTTGTTAGAAGCAGTGAAAAGTTTTTATCGAGGATATAAGGCATGTGTACGTGTAGGAAGAGAGGAAAGTGATTGGTTCTCAGTGAATGTAGGTTTGCGGCAGGGGTGTGTGATGTCTCCATGGTTGTTTAATTTGTTTATGGATGGGGTTGTTAGGGAGGTGAATGCAAGAGTTTTGGAAAGAGGGGCAAGTATGCAGTCTCTTGTGGATGACAGAGCTTGGGAAGTGAGTCAATTGTTGTTTGCTGATGATACAGTGCTGGTGGCTGATTCATGTGAGAAACTGCAGAAGCTGGTGACTGAGTTTGGTGAAGTGTGTGAAAGAAGAAAGTTAAGAGTAAATGTGAATAAGAGCAAGATTATTAGGTACAGTAGGGTTGAGGATCTAGTCAATTGGGAGGTAAGTTTGAATGGAGAAAAACTGGAGGAAGTAAAGTGTTTTAGATATCTGGGAGTGGATCTGGCAGCGGATGGAACCATGGAAGTGGAAGTAAATCATAGGGTGGGGGAGGGGGGCAAAAATCATGGGAGCGTTGAAGAATGTGTGGAAGTCGAGAACATTATCTCGGAAAGCAAAAATGGGTATGTTTGAAGGAATAGTGGTTCCAACAATGTTGTATGGTTGCGAGGCGTGGGCTGTGATAGAGTTGTGCGCAGGAGGGTGGATGTGCTGGAAATGAGATGTTTGAGGACAGTATGTGGTGTGAGGTGGTTTGATCGAGTAAGTAATGTAAGGGTAAGAGAGATGTGTGGAAATAAAAAGAGCGTGGTTGAGAGAGCAGAAGAGGGTGCTTTGAAATGGTTTGGGCACATGGAGAGAATGAGTGAGGAAAGATTGACCAAGAGGATATATGTGTCGGAGGTGGAGGGAATGAGGAGAAGTGGGAAACCAAATTAGAGGTGGAAAGATGGAGTGAAAAAGATTTTGAGTCATCGGAGCCTGAACATGCTGGAGGGTGAAAGTCGGGCAAGGAATAGAGTGAATTGGGTCGATGTGGTATACTGGGGTCGACGTGCTGGCAATGGATTGAATCAGGGCATGTGAAGCGTCTGGGGTAAATCATGGAAAGTTGTGTGGGGCCTGGATGTGGAAAGGGAGCTGTGGTTTCCGGCGTTATTGCATGCAAGCTGGAGATTGAGTGTGAGCGAATGGGGCCTTTGTTGTCTTTTCCTGGCGCTGCCTCGCGCACATGAGGGGGGGAGGGGGATGTTATTCCGTGTGTGGTGGGGTGGCGATGGGGGTGAGTAGGGGCAGACAGTGTGAATTGTGTGCATGTGGGTATATTTGTGTGTCTGTGTGTGTATATTTGTGTGTACGTTGGGATGTGTGGGTGTGTATAGTTGCGTGTGTGGACGTGTGTGCATGTGTGTGGGGGTGGGTTGGGCCATTTCTTTCGTCTGTTTCCTTGCGCTACCTCGCAGGCGCAGAGGACAGCGACAAAGCAAAATTATAATAATAATAAAATAATGTGTATATATGTCTATGTATGTATATGTTGAAATGTATATGCATGTATGTGTGCATGTATGGGCGTTTATGTATATGCATGTGTATGTGGGTGGGTTAAGCCATTTCTCATCTGTTTCCTTGCGCTACCTCGTTGAAGCGTGAGACAGGAATTAAGTATGATGAATATAAATAATGATTATTAAGGAAATGATAATGATAATATTTCCCCAGGCCAACAGATATATTTTCCAAGGCTTGTTCAGGCATAGAAGCATTTCAGTGTGTAATATCGTGATTTTCACTGAAAATTTTTTGTGGCTTATAAAACCTTGACCTGCAATTTATGGTAATTTAAATTTTCTCCCCTTTATATTCTCTTTTGTCAGCCATTGTCTTTGACAGTCTCCAGACCTTCAAATATCTAATACCAAACAAGAAAGTGCAAAGAATGTGTGATGAGTTCTTTTGTACTTAATGATTTTTACTAAATAAAAGAAGCATTTACCAAATAATTAATCTCTCCCTCATTCTCCCTTTAGGCATATATAGAAGCAACTAAAGCATTTTACCGGGTCAAGGCACCGCAATACCTGGAGGCCAATGGCGTACAAAACTACATGAAATATGCTGAACTTAAGTTAAGAGAAGAAGAACAACGTGGAGAGAAATACCTAGAGTCGTTTAGTGGATCATTACAGAATGTAAGTTTATCTTTCACTTCAGTTTTACTAAACTTTTCATTTGGTGCTTTTTTCTTTCTTTCAAACTATTCGCCATTTCCCGTGTTAGCAAGGTAGCGTTAAGAACAGAGGACTGGGCCTCTGAGGGAATATCCTCACCTGGCCCCCTTCTCTGTTCCTTCTTTTGGAAAATTAAAAAAAAAACAAGAGGGGAGGATTTCCAGCCACCCGCTCCCTCCCCTTTTAGTCGCCTTCTAGGACATGCAGGGAATACGTGGGAAGTATTCTTTCTCCCCTATCCCCTATTTGGTGCTCTCATCTTTTATTCTTCCTCTGTGGTATAAGATTATCAGAGCTAATGTATATTATAAATACATTAGATTTTTCAGTTATATATTCATACTCTTGACTTTCCTTCCCTTAGTTTTTATATTCACCATAAAGATTTCACCATCTTATGGCTGAAATGCTAAAGTATAGAGGAGAAAGTTTGATAAGAGTGGATGCATCTTATATGAAGTCAGTTTTAGAATATTTCTCTTCCTTTGTATCATATTTACTGCGCATGTATTGGTGACAGAGCATTATGATATATTTTCCATGATTGTTTCAAGTATAGAAGTGTTTGAATATTTTATCTTTCAAGTTTGAAAAAAAAATTCTTTGAGCTGAAAAATAATCTGAACTATTATTATTACCTTTAATTTTTGGCATTTTTCTCAGAAAAATAGATTTCCTTTAAAATCTCATTATTAGAAGCATTTTTCATGCTGAATGCAAATCTGGTGTTAAAATATCATTTAGCAATCTTTATGACATTCATGTATGCTGTTAAATGAAGTCAATTTTAAGATTTTTTTCATCCTTTTCATTGTATTTACTGGGTATATATCGATAACTGAGAGCATTATGATGTATTTTCCATGACTACTTCAAGTACAGAAATGTTTGAATATTTTACCTTTCAATTTTGAAACAACAAGTTTTTGGAGTCAGAAAATACTCTGAAGTATTCCTTTGAATTTTTGGCTTTTTTTCAGAAAAATAGATTTCCTTTGAAAACTCATTATAAGTGTATTTTTTGCTGAATACAAATCTGCTGTTAGAATATCGTTTAGTCGTCTTTATGACATTCAATTAAGCTGTTAAATGAATTCAACTTTTTATATCTTTTGAAGCTTTACATCGTATTTACTGGGTATGTAACAGTGACTAAGAGCAATATGATATATTTTCTATGATTATTTCAATTATAGAAGTGTATGAATATCTTATCTTTCAATTTTAAAACAAAGTTTTTTGAGCTAAAAAATTTTTGGCAGTCTTCTCAGAAAAATAGATTTCCTTTAAAAACTCATCATAAGAAGTATTTTTCATGCTGAATACAAATCCGGTGTTAAAATATCATTTAGTCATCTTTATGATATTCATTTCAGCTCTTCAGTGAAGTCAATATTAAGATGTTTTTTCATCCATTGCAATGTATTTACTGGATATGTTATGTAACGGTAACTGAGAGCATTATGATATATTTCCCATGATTATTTCAAGTATAGAAGTGTTTAAATATTTTGTCTTTCAATTTTGAGACGAAAAATTTTTTTGAGATAAAAAATACCCTGAATACCTTCAATTTTTGGCATTTTTCTCAGAAAAATAGATTTCCTTTAGAAACTCATTATAAGAAGTATTTTTCATGTTGAATGCAAATCTGGTGTTAAAATATTGTTTAGTCATCTTTATGACGTTCATTTAAGCTGTTGAATGAGGCAAATTAAAAATATTTTTTTATCCTTTGCATTGTATTTACTGGGTATTTATTGGTAACTGAGAGCATATTGATATATTTTCCATGATTATTTCAAGTATAGATGTGTATTAAAATTGTCTGGTTACATGATTATTTCAAGTATAGATGTGTATTGATATTGTTTAGTCATGTTTATGACATTTATGTAAGCTTGTAAATGAAGTCAATTTCAAAATATTTTCGACTCCTTTGCATCATATTTACTGGGTATGTATTGGTAACTGAGAGCATTATGATATATTTTCCATGATTATTTCAAGTATAGAAGTGTATTAATATCTTATCTTTCAATTTTAAAACAAAAAGTTTTTTGAGCTAAAAAATACCCTGAAGTATTACCTTCAATTTTTGTCATTTTTCTCTGAAAAAAAGGGTTTCCTTTAAAAACTCATCATAAGTATTTTTCATGATGAATACAAATATGGTGTTAAAATAACATTTAGTCCTCCTAATGACACTTTATTAAGTTGTTAAATGAAGTGAATTTTAAAATATTTCTGCTCCATTGCATCGTATTGAATGAGTATGTATCAGTAACTGAGCGCATTATGATATATTTTCCGTGATTATTTCAAGTATAGAAATGTTTGAATATCTTATCTTTCAGTTTTGGAACAAAAAGTAATTTGAGCAAAAAATACCCCTAAGTATTCAGGGATGTATCTAGGGGAAATAGCAACTATGGCAAGCACTGAAATTGCACCACTGGCTTGATTAAGAATATACCTTCAGTGGATGTATATTAAAATATTTTTATTTTTTTATTTTGCTTTGTTGCTGTCTCCCGCATTTGTGAGGTAGCGCAAGGAAACAGAAGAAAGAAATGGCCCAACCCACCCCCATACACATGTATATACACACATGTCCACACACGCAAATATACATACCTATACATCTCAATGTACACATATATATACACACACAGACACATACATGCACACAATTCACACTGTCTGCCTTTATTCATTCCCATTGCCACCTCGCCACACATGGAATACCATCCCCCTCCCCCCTCATGTGTGCGAGGTAGCGCTAGGAAAAGATAACAAAGGCCCCATTCGTTCACACTCAGTCTCCAGCTGTCATGTAATAATGCCCGAAACCACAGCTCCCTTTCCACATCCAGGCCCCACACAACTTTCCATGGTTTACCCCAGACGCTTCACATGCCCTGATTCAATCCACTGACAGCACGTCAACCCCGGTATACCACATCGATCCAATTCACTCTATTCCTTGCCCGCCTTTCACCCTTCTGCATGTTCAGGCCCCGATCACTCAAAATCTTTTTCACTCCATCTTTCCACCTCCAATTTGGTCTCCCACTTCTCCTCGTTCCCTCCACCTCTGACACATATATATTAAAATATATACTGTGTAATTATAAACTGTTGAAGAGTTAGACCAAACTTAAATCGTACAAACTCTTAAAGGCTTAAAGTTAAAGACTTATTTGATCAAAATTGTAATGTAGAGGTGGTAATGCAACAGATAGTAACAAAATAGTATAATAGTTGAAAAGTAGGTGATTTTCTTTTTTATCTCACAAAACCAAACCCTTAAAAATGTCAGTCGAGTAGCATATGTCAAAAACCAAACCTCTTGAGTGGCACCCCCCTTCAAGTGGTGCCCAGGGCACCTGCCCTACCTGCCATACCCTAGACATGCCACTGAGTAAAGCAGGATAATAGTTAAATAGGGTTGGAAAAGAGTTTCACAGATCATAGGGTAGTGATATGTAAGGTATCCGATGTTGAGCTTGGAAAGGAGTTTCAAAAATCATATGGTACTGATATGTAGTTTACCCAAGGATTATGGTAGTGATATGTAGATTAGCCTAGGAGTGAGCATTATCTTGCAGTAAAGTAGGAGAATACTTAAATTGGATTAGAAAGGAGTTTCACTGATAAGTTATTTATAGTAGAGTAGCCTAGGATTAAGCATTATCATGTACTAAAGCAGGATAATACTTAGAGTTGGAAAGGAGTTTCACTGATGATATGGTAGTGATGTTTAGAAAGGGTACTTAAATAGTATAGTACCGTAATGAAAATATGAATGACATAATTAAAGGGATAAACGTATCCAATTGGAGTAATGACATTGTATAACTCATCTTCAAAAAGGAGCTAGATTAGAAGATGAGAGAATCCAAAACACTGCTGTGTAAAGTTGAGGTGATTTGGAGGCAGTTTAAGAGTGGTATTAATAGAGGCTGTCCGAGAGATGTGTGGCAGCATAACTGTATGTTGTGAGAAGGTAGGTACATCTTTATAGAATGAAGATTTAAGAAATTTGACAAGGAGAAAAGAAAGTCTAGAAGGAGAAGCAGAAGCTTTCAGAAAATAGTAATAAATGAGGGGAAAAAGTTTGAAAAAGAAAGTCATTGTGGATCTTGTAAGAAGAAGAATTTAAGGGAGAAAACAAGCAAGCTGTTTGGAAGGAGGGAAATACTTGCAAATGGGAGATTTTCTTGAAGAGTGGGAGCCTGTGTGTGACAAAGGTTAAGCTTGAAAGAGATTTCTTAAAGAGTGAGAGCCTGTTTGTGACAAAGGTTAAGCTTGAAAGAGATTTCTTAAAGAGAGCGCCTGTTTGTGACAAAGGTTAAGCTTGAAAGAGATTGGGAGAGTTCTTGAGAGAACTCATTAGAGATGATTTCTGCCCATTCACTGCAGTAGTCCTGATATCCAGTGTGCATCCTATTTTGTGTGTGTGGCATACTGTCAAGTATTCTGAAGAACATCTCAGTAAGTTTGTTATTACTGTTAACTAGAACATTACTTTCTAAGCCTTAACTTTGTGACCTAGGAGGCTCCTGCAACTGACATAGGAAGCTGGTCAGTATAGATGGAGTCATGAATGGCATGATGAAGAATGGAGGTGCACCCGTTGTTAAATTGATTTGCAAATTGTACTTGGAAGTATGGAAAAGTGGTCTTGTGCTTGATGATTGGACAACGGGAGTTATTTTTCCACTGTATGAAGGGTGAAGACTATGAAAATGAATGTGAGAATTACCAAGAAAGAAGTCTTATCATAGTAAGATGTATTGTAAGATTGTTATTGGTCATGTTTAAAGGCTTTTTAAACACCTTTTATTGGTGAAAAACATTATGGATTTAGGAATGGAAGAAGCTGTGTAAACCAGATTTTGCCTTTAAAAGATAGTGAAGAAAAGTGAAGTGAAAAGGCAATAAGTATGTGCAGCATTTATTGGCATACAAAACCCCTATGATAAAGTTTATAGGAAAGGATCTGATTTTCGGGTATAGGATCTGATTTTCATGGTGTGCAAAGAAGACTTCTGGTTGCTATTGAGAGCTTTGATAATGGTGGTAGTGTATGTATGAGAATATTTTTTTTTGTTTAAGTGAGTGTTATAAAATATATGTTGTATTATATATATTATATCACTGCGAGGTGGCGATGGGAATAAATAAAGGCAGACAGTATGAATTATGTGCATGTGTATATATGTATATGTCTGTGTGTGTATAAATATGTGTACATGGAGATGTATAGGTATGTATATTTGCTTGTGTGGACGTGTATGTATATACCTGTGTATGTGGGTGGGTTGGGCCATTCTTTCGTCTGTTTCCTTGCGCTACCTCGCTGACGCGGGAGACAGCGACGAAGCAAAATGAATAAATAAATATATCACTGTGATGTCATTACAGTTGTTTAATGTTTTTATGTGTGGAACATTGTCTGAAAAGAGACTGATAGCAGGTTATTGCAAGATTTCAGTGAAACTGAATAAAGTTACGCAATGTTTAGGTCTAGCCAGTATGTATGGTATTTGAAGGATATTATGTTGTCACCCTTGCATTTGTCTGTCTGTCTTTCAGTAAGTCTGTGTGTGTGTGAACACGATAATTTAAGAACAGATACATCATAGGTATCATGTCTAAAGGTGAGAAACTGATCAGGTTTTGGGGTACATAGGTGCATAAATTTCATTTGAATTTGAAAATGATTGTTTTGCAGGTGCTGTGATTTAGGAGTACTGAGTAATTAGTTCAAATACTTAAAGTATCTGTTAGGCAAAGATGAGTATATCATGGTATTAAAATTTTTTGCAAATGAACAAGACATCAAGCAACACAAGTGTGTCCATTATTATACAATGCTGTAATGTTTACTGAGTCAGAGGAGTCAGATAGGATGATAAGCAGTTTTGATGTAGGTATGAGTATTTGAAAATTGATGTGAGTAAAACTAAGATTATAATTTTTGAGGAAGATTGTCTGATGGAGTGTAATATAAGTTTGAATAATGAAGATCAGAGGAAAATATGGATGACTTTCATGATCTGAGACTGAAGCTCAATCATGGTAAGAATGATATAGGGAAAGATTGAAACTCAGTAAGAATGATATAGGGAAAGATTGAAGCTCAGTAAGAATGGCACAAGGAAAAATTGAAATGGTAAGAATGGTGGGGTGAAAAATTGAATCTCAGTAAGAATGTCAAGGGAAAGATTGAATCTCAGTAAGAAGGGTTCTGGGAAAGTGGGAAAAGACTGAAGCTCAGTAAGAATGGTACAAGGAAAAATTGAAACTAAGTAAGGTTGGTAAGGGAAAGATTGCTCATAAGAATGATACAGGGAAAGATTTAAGGTCAGTAAGAATGGTACATGGAAAGCTGAAATTGATGATTGTCTTACAAGGAAGAGGAATTAGAGGTGCTCTGAAAGCTCTGGGAATGGAAAAAATTTGAATGTAGATTTTGCAAGAAGCTTGCATGATGGAGTGCTTGTCCCATTTGATGAGGATACTGACCTTGCAGGCATTAGACATGATTAGTTATCCCTCTCCGTCCTGTTTGAATGGATTCTGGTTTGTCTTAGAAGGTAACCTGGTTACCTTCAAATCTTAAGTTGCTTTGGAGCCATGTCTTGAGAAATAATGGAATCTTCCCCTGCATGCTACTAGAGCAAGTTGATAGTAATCAGCATCTTGCCCATGTCTATAATGTGTATACTTCCAACCTTTATTCTTTATGCCTTTTCTTGTACTTGTTCTTTGAATCCTTTGGTGCAAAACATTATTCCTAACCTGGTTTTCATCCTTTTCTCTTATATTTCAGTTAAACGAATGTTGTGTTGAAGTGCTGGTGACAACCTTCCGTGACACCATCTTAGCAGAGTGTCCACAAATGATCAAAAACAATGAGACTGATAGTCCGTATCTACCCACTGAGTATTTCATTGTTAAAAATGTTATAAATTAAAAATCATTAGCTCTTCTCAGAAGTGTAAAACTTAGAAAATATCTTACTGGGGGGGGGAGTATTTTTTCTGCAGAATTTGTCACATACAGTAAACAATAGTAAATATTACTGATATAATTTTAGCTCAGTTTGGATATAATGGTTTTATGAAGTTCACCTTATGTTTAGTAAAGCATTTTTTAGAGATATTTATGAAGATTCTGTTCATACCCTCAGTAGCATTCCAAATAAGAAAGTGCCTTTGTAAGTGGAGATAAAGGCAAATTAGTTCATGTCATTCGTTTTTGCTATTCATGGACCTTAGATGCTTTTAAGATAGGGCTAGGCAAAAAAGAGGAAATCGTGCTCATCTGTGTATAGATTGCTGATGATATTTGAACTGAAGGAGCTGTGTTGGAAGTGTAGGGGCTTGGGGTGGAAGATAGTAATAATGGTAGGTGTGTACACTAGATTTACTCCTTTCTTTCTTGCTCCCTTTTTTTTATTTTGCCATTTTCTTTGGTAGAATTGCAGCTCATGTTCAAGTTAATGGACCGTGTGCCAGATGGAATACAGCCCATGTTGGATGCACTTGAGGAACACATTGTGTCAGCTGGCTTAGCTGATATGGTGGCTGCTGCTGATAGTATAACACAGGTGAGTCAGTAATGCATTGATTGTGAGGTGTTGGTTTATGTGTATGAATGAGTTTTAAAACGGATGGATGGCTGAGGGATATCCATAAGTTATAAAGCATTGAAAAGATTTGTGAAAGAAAGCTTTAAAGTATAGTCATTGAATTTCCTTTAGGTCCACTGTAATATAGTGTTTGATGTGTTTTGCTAGTGTACAACATGTAATTGAATCAAGATATATCTTTAGGTCATCATGAAACAAGTTTAGAGATGAATATTTACTACCACTGTTTTAAAATATTTTTTTTGTGCAGTTTTGTACACTGACTATACATGTTTCATTCTTAGATATAAAAAATATAATAGTTAAAACTATATAGACATCCAAAGAAAAAGTTATGAATTTTGGAAGTGGTGAAAAACCTGCTTTTTAAAAAGTGCTAGGTCCAAGTTATTGGGAAAGACAAGATAAGGAGTTCCAAAGCTTCAAAGAAAGGAAACGGTTTTCAAAATGGCCTACCCTTGAGTTGCCAATGCCAATGTTCTGTTAGTCCTGAAAAGGCAGGTGTTCGGTGGTTAAGTTGGCACATGTGTCGTGTGTTTTGGCTTCCATTGTAAAGAGATGCCTTGTACTCTTAGCTTATATGCTTGTGACAAAAATTGGATTGTGGTTGGAGAGGAAGAAAATGCAGAGGTTTCATGAATACAGTATTGAATAAGTAATGGTTGGAATGATTTTATATAGACATAAATTATTTAAGAAGACGGAGTAAAAGTGAATTCACTTGAGAGGAAAGAGGTGCATTGGAGTTGTAGAGGCTGAAGTTTTATTGACAAATATGATAAGTGTGTATGTGTGAGAAGGATGCTGATTTTTTTTTTAGTATTATTATACTTAATTGCTGTTTCCTGTGTCAGCTAGGTAGCGAAGGGTGCTGATATAGACTGTATCATATTCTCAGGATTCAGAACAGTATGTGGAAAAACTTCTAGATCTCTTTCAACGATTTAGCAAATTGGTGACAGAGGCATTTAATGAAGATCCGCGGTTCCTCACTGCAAGAGATAAGGCCTACAAACAAGTTGTTAATGATACACAAGTCTTCAAATTAGAATTACCTAGTAAAACGGTAGGTGTTGCAAGTATAGATGTGCTGTTCAGCTTTATTTACAAGCTTGATTTACATCTTTGTCCATTGTTGCCCACTCTAATGGAGTGCTATATTAGATAAGAAGGTAAGTACATCCTATACCTTTAATGTTGCCTGCTCCAGTGGAGTTCTGTATTAGATAAGAAAGGTACCTTGAACTTGCCTGCTCTAATGGAGTTCTGTATTAGATAAGAGAGGTACCTGGAACTACTACCTGCAGTTTTTGGTATGTTTCTGAGGGCAATAGATTTGCATGAAAAGTTCAGTATTAGGACTAATTTTGATGCTGAATACAAATCTGAGATTGAAATATTGTTTTGGGTCTCATTAAGGCCTTTAATTGAGTATTGAAATGGTTACTCTCTAAGAAGCCATGTGATTAGTGGCTTTGTATTTGATGGGTATATGTCAGCTTCTGGAAGCATTATATTTTCCATAATTATTTCAAGTATAGAAGTATTTCATTATGGTATTGTTCTCTTTTAAGAAAAGCTATTTTAGGCTAAAAATACTCTGAACTATTACCTTTAATTTTTGGTATTTTTCTAAGGGCAACAGATTTGCTTGAAACCCTAAGTATAAGGACTAATGTTCATGCTGAATGTGAATCTGGGATTGAAATATTGTTGGGGGTGCAGTTAAGGCCTTTAATTAGATATTTATATGGTTACTTTTTCAAAAGAGTCTGTGAGTATTGGCTTTGTATTTAATGAGTATCTATTGGCTTGGGGAAGTTTTGTGAGACAATTTCCACAATTAAGTCAAGAGCAGAAGAGTTTACTTATGATATAGTTCAATTTTAAAACAAAAGCTTTTTGGGCTAAAAATGTACCCTAAAGTGTTACCTGCAATATTTTGTATTTTACTGAGGTTAATAGATATGCTTGAAAACCTAAGTATAAGGACTGTTTTTAATGCTTAATATGAATCTGGGGTTGACATATATATGGTCTCATTAAGTCCTGTAATTAAGTATTTAATTGGCTTCTCTTTCAAATGCTTCTGTAATTGTTGTCTTTGTATGTAATGTGTATGTATTGGCTTTAGGAAGGTGAATAGTGTGAGGAGATCAAGGGAACACATGGGAACATCATTAGAGGGAACAAATGGGGAATTGGTAACAGACAGAGGTGTGAAGATGAGGTAGAGTGAGTACTTTGAAGGGATGTTGAAGGCATTATGTGATAGTGTGGCAAATGTGGGATGTTTGGGACATGGAGTCATGGCAAGTAGTTTGGTGAAATGAGAAAGGATGGTGAAGGTCTTGTGGAAGGTGAAGTGTGTCAAAGCTGCTGAAATGGTTGGGACTGTAGGTGAATTTCTCAAGAAGAGGGTGACGGTGATGTTAATTGGTTAGTTAGGATATTCATTGTATTTATAGCTCAAGGTTAAGTGCCTAAGGATAGGCAGAATGCATGTATAGTCCCATTGGTATATAAAGGCATGGGGAAAAGAAATGAATGCTTAAATTACAGAGGTATGTGGAGTTTACCAAGTTGTATGGGACAATGGTGATTGAGATGGTGGTGGCATCCACAGAGCAGTAGACTGGGGAGGAACAGTATAGCTCTAGGAGTGGTTAAGGATGTGTGGATCAGGTGTTTGTTTTGAAGAATGTTTGCAAGAAATTCTTAAGAGATCCAGAAGATTTGTGCAAGGTATATATGGGTTTGGAGAAAACTTAGGGTTGATAAAGATGCTCTGTGGAAGGTGTAACAAACATATAATATGGGAAGAAAGCTGCTAGAAGCAGTGAATAGTTTTTATGAAGAGACTAAGGTGTGTGTGTGTGTGTGTGTGTGTAGGAAATGAGGAGGGTGAGTGGTTCCTGGTGAAGGTGGTTCCATGCAAGGGGTTTATGATATCATCATGGCAGTTTTATTGGTTTATGGACTGGGTAGAGAGCGAGGAAAGAGGAACAAATCTGCATTCTAACAGGGAGGTGTGTCACTTATTTGCTGATAGCACAGCAGTGGAAGCAGATTTGAGTGAAAAACTGCAGAAACTGGTGCCTGAGTTTGGGAGTGTGTGAAAGGAGAAAGTTGAAAGTAAACATGATTGAAAGGAAGGTTATAAAGTTTAGCCTAGAGAGTAACAGGTTGTCAGTGTCACTACTGGCATTCTGTTCATGAACATGCAATCTCTCCTTGTTGTACATAAAGCTTAACAACTGTTAACGTACACAGCTCATTCTTCATAACTCTAGATTTTCCTGTGGTGATGGCACTGTCTGTTAGCCCTGCCTTTTGGCATAATGGTAGGAGCAGTAGATAGAAGTTGTAGGTAGGAAGATTTAGGCAGGAGCATTATGTAGAAGTAGGTTGGAACTTCAAGCAGGAGCTTTAGGTACAAGTAGTCAGTAGCAACATTAGGAAGGGGCCACTGCAAAAACTGTGCTAGAGTTGTCCTTTGCTATTGGACTGTTAAGGGTAAGGCACTAAAGGCTAAGAAGTGGCACTAGGGTTCACTAGTTATGGAGATTATTGCCATCGCCACCCCCTTGAGGGAGTTACAGTTGGGAACAGGCATCAGAGATATAGATAGATGAATAGATAGATACAATGTTTTAGATACCTGGGAGTGGACATAGCAGTGAATGGAACTTTGAAAATTGAAGTGAGCCATACGGTGGATGAAGGGGTAAAGGTCTTGGTCACTTTGAGGAGTGTGTGGAAAGAGAGGTCATTATTGTGCATGTCTGATGGTGTAGTAGTTCTGATGGTGTTATATTGATGTGACATATGGGCTCTAGAGTAAAAAAAGTAAAGTAGATATGTTGGAAATGAAATGTTTGAGGATAATATGGAGTGTAAGGAGTCTTGATAGAATAAGAAATGGTAAGGTAGTATGAGGGATATGTTTAAGAGATTTGAAATGGTTTGGACATATAGAGAAGATGAGTGAGGAGAGGATGACTAAGAGTGTATACATGTCAAAAGTTGAGGAAACAAAGAACAGGGGAACACCAAGGAGGCAGTAGATGGATAGAGTGAAAGGAGAGTGTGATTCCTATGAGGGATAGAGTGCATTGGAGTAATGTTGCCTAATTCACACTTTGATAAATAAAATGGTGGTTCATTGTTTGTGTGTCTTCCCTTGCAGAAAGGGATAGGCAATAAGACTCAACCTGAGTCCAAATGTCCAGAACTGCTAGCAAACTACTGTGACATGTTGCTCAGAAAGACTCCACTCAGCAAAAAGCTGACTGCTGATGAGATTGAGAGCAAATTAAAGGATGTGGTAAGTGCCATATTTTGTTAAGTCTCCAGTGTTGTTTAATGTTACATTTTTTTTTTTTTTTTTTTGTCGCTGTCTCCCGCGTTTGCAAGGTAGCGCAAGGAAACAGACGAAAGAAATGGCCCAACCCACCCCCATACACATGTATATACATACGTCCACACACGCAAATATACATACCTACACAGCTTTCCATGGTTTACCCCAGACGCTTCACATGCCCTGATTCAATCCACTGACAGCACGTCAACCCCGGTATACCACATCGATCCAATTCACTCTATTCCTTGCCCTCCTTTCACCCTCCTGCATGTTCAGGCCCCGATCACACAAAATCTTTTTCACTCCATCTTTCCACCTCTAATTTGGTCTCCCACTTCTCCTTGTTCCCTCCACCTCCGACACATATATCCTCTTGGTCAATCTTTCCTCACTCATTCTCTCCATGTGACCAAACCATTTCAAAACACCCTCTTCTGCTCTCTCAACCAGGCTCTTTTTATTTCCACACATCTCTCTTACCCTTACGTTACTTACTCGATCAAACCACCTCACACCACACATTGTCCTCAAACATCTCATTTCCAGCACATCTATCCTCTTGCGCACAACTCTATCCATAGCCCACGCCTCGCAACCATACAACATTGTTGGAACCACTATTCCTTCAAACATACCCATTTTTGCTTTCCCAGATAATGTTCTCGACTTCCACACATTCTTCAAGGCTCCCAGGATTTTCGCCCCCTCCCCCATCCTATGATCCACTTCCGCTTCCATGGTTCCATCCGCTGCCAGATCCACTCCCAGATATCTAAAACACTTTACTTCCTCCAGTTTTTCTCCATTCAAACTTACCTCCCAATTGAATTGACCCTCAACCCTACTGTACCTAATTACCTTGCTCTTATTCACATTTACTCGTAACTTTCTTCTTTCACACACTTTACCAAACTCAGTCACCAGCTTCTGCAGTTTCTCACATGAATCAGCCACCAGCGCTGTATCATCAGCGAACAACAACTGACTCACTTCCCAAGCTCTCTCATCCCCAACAGACTTCATACTTGCCCCTCTTTCCAAAACTCTTGCATTCACCTCCCTAACAACCCCATCCATAAACAAATTAAACAACCATGGAGACATCACACACCCCTGCCGCAAACCTACATTCACTGAGAACCAATCACTTTCCTCTCTTCCTACATGTACACATGCCTTACATCCTCGATAAAAACTTTTCACTGCTTCTAACAACTTGCTTCCCACACCATATATTCTTAATACCTTCCACAGAGCATCTCTATCAACTCTATCATATGCCTTCTCCAGATCCATAAATGCTACATACAAATCCATTTGCTTTTCTAAGTATTTCTCACATATGTTCTTCAAAGCAAACACCTGATCCACACATCCTCTACCACTTCTGAAACCACACTGCTCTTCCCCAATCTGATGCTCTGTACATGCCTTCACCCTCTCAATCAATACCCTCCCATACATTTAAATGTACTTAAAATAATCTAGGATTAAGTGCTTACAGCCTTACAACTTTCTTACTTGAATCCTCGACATATTTTCAGTTTATTGAAGTTAACCGAGTCACTGTGCTATTATAGCACATTCTAATTAATTTCTTTGCACACCAAGTTGAGGCATCAGGTGAGATTTGAATCTTTATTATCATGTAATCCTTCACAAACAAAATACTTCCAATGTAGCCATTCAAATATCTGTCCCATGTTCTTTCATGATAGAGGATAATTATTTTTGCAGTCATAGGTTTTAGTTTGTACTATTTGTTTATATGTATGTATTTCTCTCAGCCTGACAGCTAGCTGAGGGTACTTGGGCACTGCTGTCTTTCCTGTGCATCATTTTGGACTAAATTATATGGTAAGCCCAAAAAAGAGTGATAGTACTGTGACACTCCAAAACCACTGCAAACTACCAACCTCTGGTTGTTATCAAGTTATCTGTAGCATGAACAGGGACCTATCATTTTGCCCTGAGCTCACACTTTACCTCAGTTTTCTGTGCCTTAAAGGTGCTAGCACAATCTTATGCTTACAATATTATTAATGGCTCAGTATTGCGATCATTGGAAAGGGGCAGATGTCATAGCTGTCACCTGTTTTGATATAACGCTGGCTCTATATTTGTGCTGAATGCAAAATAGTGATGGACATAGGTTTTCTTGGTTCTTTTTGCACATACAGCTCGATGTCCAGATTATTTTACTTTTTTACTTGTTACTCTACAGAAAGTATGAGGCACTTTCTGAATCTACTAGATGCCTGTTAAGTTTCGGTTTTGACACAGTTCAAATTGAGATAGAAGTAACTTCACGTCGATGATCTATTCATGGTATAATACCGCAGTGGAAAGTGATCCAGTTTCAACCACTTCCACTCTAGCTGCCTGCAAGAATAAATTATCAGTCAAGGGACCTCTGGCAAAATTGACATACATTATGATATTTTTCAAAGCTTTAGTTCTACGGTCTCATTTCTGCTGTAGGTTGCAAATACAAATTTTTTTTGGCACAGCAAATTTTTCATATTTTATGCTGTTTTTAGGCAATGTGATGGTTCTTTGTTAACTTGGTAAATTGCTGACTATTGGTGGTTGGTCATTTCTGATGGTTTTAGATGCCACTGTGCTATCATTTTATGGGTATGTCATGTAATGTGTGATTTAAAAGCACCCTCATTTTGCAGTCTAGGTTCAGAAAATTCTTCAAAAAATCTAAATTTATTGTTGTTGCATACATTGGTCTAATCCTTTATCACATTCTTAATCTTATTACTAGTTGTTGGCACCTGCTTTCTTAGTGATAACCAAACCAGCAAGTGGTTGGTAGCTGCTGTCCTTTGGGAGCTAACCAAGCATCTGGAATTCTTTTGCATAAGATGATAAGATTGTATTTGAGTATTGACCATTGGAAGTAGGAGAAATAAGTAACTGAAATTTTTAAGGGAATATTTGCATGTCCTGTCATCCTTTGAGTCTAAGAGAAAGTACATACAGTGTAAAGAGAGTATGCTGCCTCGTGGAGCAATTACCCCATTACCTGACATCTAGAACAATCTTTCCTATTGGTCATAGTTTGTTATTTCATTTAGTCTTAACAGTGTTGATCAGTTTTGTGAAATAATTGTATCCTCATTGACTTAGCCTGCCATCATTACCCTTCCCCAACTCTCCCTTGGTCATTCTCAGGACCAGGTAAATAGGCCACTCCTTGCTCCCACTTAAAACACTTGTAAATGATGTGCATCATTATGAACTGTCATATGATTTTAACCTTTGTCTTTCTTATTTTTCAGTTTGTAATTAATGTACATAATGATAATAAAATATTCATGTGCGAATGTTGAGAGTACACACCAGGTACAGGAGTTGCTGTATAACATCAAGATGTTACATTTGATGTCAACTGTTGCTCTTAACCAACTCGTAATTTTATCATCAGCTGCTGGTGCTTAAGTATGTGAGCAACAAGGATGTCTTTATGCGGTACCACAAGGCTCATCTTACGAGGCGCCTCATACTTGACACATCAGCAGATTCAGAGAAGGAGGAAAATATGGTTGAGTGGTAGGTGAAGAAAATGATAGTTTGAAATTGATGATTATTGCTATGGTAATGTAAAGTTTAGTGAGCATAGTTATGGTAGTATGATGTTACTTCAAGAAATGGTGTCATTTGATGGGGTAACTGTCATTGTTGTGCTGTGGTTATTGGTATGCAATGCTGTGGTAATATGGCGAGTTGCTGGCAGGGCTAGGTTAAAACAGTGTGTGCTGGGCGAGACTGCATTAGTATGATGAGTTATGAGTAAAGCTTTGAAAATTTAGTGGTGGTAGTTTGTAGCTATATGAGTGGTGAAAATGGATATGTTAGTACATTGGTTATTGAGTACAGTGAGTCTCTGGGAACATAGAGGTGAGTCATGAGTAAGACTTACCATTTTAGGCAGGGCTATCGTAGTACAATATATACTAGTTTGTAAGAAAGTATTGTATGGTCTGTTGAATATAAAATGAGAAAGTTTTCTTATAATACATCTATATATCTTTGGTGAGAACAATGGAAGTAAGGGGAGTGGGGGAGGAATGGGATGTATTTAGGGAATCAGTGATGGATTGCGCAAAAGATGCTTGTGGCATGAGAAGAGTGGGAGGTGGGTTGATTAGAAAGGGTAGTGAGTGGTGGGATGAAGAAGTAAGAGTATTAGTGAAAGAGAAGAGAGAGGCATTTGGACGATTTTTGCAGGGAAAAAATGCAATTGAGGGGGAGATGTATAAAAGAAAGAGACAGGAGGTCAAGAGAAAGGTGCAAGAGGTGAAAAAAAGGGCAAATGAGAGTTGGGGTGAGAGAGTATCATTAAATTTTAGGGAGAATAAAAAGATGTTCTGGAAGGAGGTAAATAAAGTGCGTAAGACAAGGGAGCAAATGGGAACTTCAGTGAAGGGCGCAAATGGGGAGGTGATAACAAGTAGTGGTGATGTGAGAAGGAGATGGAGTGAGTATTTTGAAGGTTTGTTGAATGTGTTTGATGATAGAGTGGCAGATATAGGGTGTTTTGGTCGAGGTGGTGTGCAAAGTGAGAGGGTTAGGGAAAATGATTTGGTAAACAGAGAAGAGGTAGTGAAAGCTTTGCGGAAGATGAAAGCCGGCAAGGCAGCAGGTTTGGATGGTATTGCAGTGGAATTTATTAAAAAAGGGGGTGACTGTATTGTTGACTGGTTGGTAAGGTTATTTAATGTATGTATGACTCATGGTGAGGTGCCTGAGGATTGGCGGAATGCGTGCATAGTGCCATTGTACAAAGGCAAAGGGGATAAGAGTGAGTGCTCAAATTACAGAGGTATAAGTTTGTTGAGTATTCCTGGTAAATTATATGGGAGGATATTGATTGAGAGGGTGAAGGCATGTACAGAGCATCAGATTGGGGAAGAGCAGTGTGGTTTCAGAAGTGGTAGAGGATGTGTGGATCAGGTGTTTGCTTTGAAGAATGTATGTGAGAAATACTTAGAAAAGCAAATGGATTTGTATGTAGCATTTATGGATCTGGAGAAGGCATATGATAGAGTTGATAGAGATGCTCTGTGGAAGGTATTAAGAATATATGGTGTGGGAGGCAAGTTGTTAGAAGCAGTGAAAAGTTTTTATCGAGGATGTAAGGCATGTGTATGTGTAGGAAGAGAGGAAAGTGATTGGTTCTCAGTGAATGTAGGTTTGCGGCAGGGGTGTGTGATGTCTCCATGGTTGTTTAATTTGTTTATGGATGGGGTTGTTAGGGAGGTGAATGCAAGAGTTTTGGAAAGAGGGGCAAGTATGAAGTCTGTTGGGGATGAGAGAGCTTGGGAAGTGAGTCAGTTGTTGTTCGCTGATGTTACAGCGCTGGTGGCTGATTCATGTGAGAAACTGCAGAAGCTGGTGACTGAGTTTGGTAAAGTGTGTGAAAGAAGAAAGTTAAGAGTAAATGTGAATAAGAGCAAGGTAATTAGGTACAGTAGGGTTGAGGGTCAAGTCAATTCGGAGGTGAGTTTGAATGGAGAAAAACTGGAGGAAGTGAAGTGTTTTAGATATCTGGGAGTGGATCTGGCACCGGATGGAACCATGGAAGCGGAAGTGGATCATAGGGTGGGGGAGGGGGCGAAAATTCTGGGAGCCTTGAAGAATGTGTGGAAGTCGAGAACATTATCTCGGAAAGCAAAAATGGGTATGTTTGAAGGAATAGTGGTTCCAACAATGTTGTATGGTTGCGAGGTGTGGGCTATGGATAGAGTTGTGAGCAGGATGATGGATGTGCTGGAAATGAGATGTTTGAGGACAATGTGTGGTGTGAGGTGGTTTGATCAAGTAAGTAACGTAAGGGTAAGAGAGATGTGTGGAAATAAAAAGAGCGTGGTTGAGAGAGCAGAAGAGGGTATTTTGAAATGGTTTGGGCACATGGAGAGGATGAGTGAAGAAAGATTGACCAAGAGGATATATTTGTCGCCGAGGTGGAGGGAGCAAGGAGAAGTGGGAGACCAAATTGGAGGTGGAAAGATGGAGTGAAAAAGATTTTGTGTGATCGGGGCCTGAACATGCAGGAGGGTGAAAGGAGGGGAAGGAATAGAGTGAATTGGAGCGATGTGGTATACCGGGGTTGACGTGCTGTCAGTGGATTGAATCAAGGCATGTGAAGCGTCTGGGGTAAACCATGTAAAGCTGTGTAGGTATGTATATTTGCGTGTGTGGACGTATGTATATACATGTGTATGGGGGTGGGTTGGGCCATTTCTTTCGTCTGTTTCCTTGCGCTACCTCGCAAACGCGGGAGACAGCGACAAAGCAAAAAAAAAAAAAAAAATATATATATATATCTTTGGGATAGAGGAGAAAAATATTACCCACATATCTCCTGTTTAGGTAGGGGTAGGACCTGGGGTTGGAAATCCTCCACTCCTGTATTAACTTTATTTAAGTAGAAACAGAAGGGGCTAAGTGAAGATTTTTCCTCAAAGGCTAAGGTAGTTGTTTTTGCTGCTGCCTTTCATGGGTGAGAAAAGTCAGTTATGTATAAGATATATATATAAATTCTTGTACCATACAAAATCTATATATGAAGTAATGTTTTCTGGTTTCAAACACGTTATGCAGGCTTCGAGAAGTTGGCATGCCTGCAGACTATGTCAACAAGCTAGCAAGAATGTTTCAAGACATTAAAGTATCTGAGGATCTCAATCAACAGTTTAAGGAAAGTATTCGAACTACCACTAAGTCAAGTGTAGCAGGTGAGGAACTTACAACTACAGTATTTTATAAATATAACTTGTGGGTACTCATGTTTTTTAAGTTGCAACTTGTGGTTTCTCATGTTTCTTTCACATCCATGAACACTAATTGTAACTATATCAGCTATAGTTCACATGCTATTCCTTCATTAGCCATTCCTCTTGCATCCTTTGTGCTCATTATATGATTATTATGAACTTAAGTTCATACATTGTCACTATCACTCATTGTTCACCATCATCTTTGCTTCATACATTGTCATTATCATCCACATTCACTCTTTATCAGCTTTGTTCATGCTTTGTCTGCCCCATTCACTTTTTTCAACTTTTATTCTTGCTTTGTCATGATCATTCACTCTATCAGGTTTTGATTATACTTTGTCATGATCATTGACTGTTCAGTATCAGGTTTTGATTATACTTTGTCACAATCATTGATTGTTCAGTATGAGTTTTGTTTCATACATTGTCAACATTATCTGCTTTTGTTCCTATTTAGTAACTATCACCTCTTGTTCCTATTTTGTCACTTCCATCTTTGATCACTCTCTATCAGCTTTTCCTATTTTTTCATAACCTTTGATCACTCTCTATCAGCTTTTCCTATTTTGTCATCACCTTTGATCACTCTCTCATTATCAGCTTTTGTTCTATTTTGTCACCATTACCTTTGTTCTCTCATTATCTGCTTTTGTTCATACAGTGCCACCATCATCCATTGCCCATTTTATCAGCTGTTGCTCATACATTGTCACATTCCTTTATTCTTCATTCATTATCAGCTCATGTTTGTGCATTGTTACCATCATCTGTTGGCCACTCATTTGTAGCTTTTATGAACAGTTATCATCTTGGGTTTTCCACTTATTAGGAATTGTTAATACATTAGCATAACCATTGCCAATTTGTAATTAGATTTTTGTGTACACTTTGCCGTTTTACCACTTGTTCATTCACTCATT
Source organism: Panulirus ornatus (assembly GCF_036320965.1). Taxonomy (NCBI): domain Eukaryota; kingdom Metazoa; phylum Arthropoda; class Malacostraca; order Decapoda; family Palinuridae; genus Panulirus; species Panulirus ornatus. The sequence goes on from NC_092235.1 coordinate 28,960,421, forward strand.
ATCAGCCATTGTTTATACATTTCAATCATTATTCATTGTTCACTTATTAAGTTTTAGGTTTATTCAGATGTCTTTTAGCCGCTTCTGCTTATCACCTATTATTTATATATTATCAGTCCCCTTTGTCCATTCCTAAGCAGCTTTTTCTTTCTTGGATGATTACCATCAACAATTGTCTAACCATCATTTGCTTTTGTTCTTGTTTTCACCTTATTCGTCACATTCCTCTCACTCTAAGTATTTGCTTTTCACTTTAACAGCCATTATTCAGTTATTACCATTTTTTTTCATAATTGCCATTTCCCACATTGGCAAGGTAGCACCAGGAACAGATGAAGAAAGGCCACATCTGCTATTCACATATTTTCATTTTACCAGCTATTTTCTACTCATCACCTGCTCTTGCTCACACACTGTCACCATCATACCAACCATTGTCTACTTATCAGCATTTCTTCATAAATGTTCAGAACTTACCTGTGTTCATTATCACCTATCTTTTTTTTTTTTTTTGTTCAAGACCATTTGGTCTTGTATCAAGTGTTTTAGAAATAGACTCTTCTTTGTTTGCTGTTTCTCATGTTAACAAAGTAGCAATAGGAACAAAGAAATAACCTCATTTGCTCATATCTGTTCTTTAGCTGCCATGTGTAATGCGCCACATCTTCAGCCAGTCCTTGTAGACCTTTCTAAGGTTTTCTCTGACAACTTTATATTCCCTGGTTCATTCCACTGATGGCACATTACTCCTTGTATATTACATCACTCCAAGTTGCCCCATCCTGTGCAAACCTTATACCCTTCTGCTTGTTCAAACCCTTAGCACTTGGAACCTTTTCTATTTCTTCTGTCTGTCTCCAGTTCAGTCTCACATTTCTCCTTGTTCCCTCCACGATTTTTTTTTGTATGGTGTTTCCCATGCTAACATGGAATAACATCATCCTCCCCCCTCATGTGTGCGAGGTAGCGCTAGGAAAAGACAACAAAGGCCCCATTCGTTCACACTCAGTCTCTAGCTGTCATGTAATAATGCCCGAAACCACAGCTCCCTTTCCACATCCAGGCCCCACAGAACTTTCCATGGTTTACCCCAGATGCTTCACATGCCTTGATTCAATCCATTGACAGCACGTCGACCCCGGTATACCACATCGATCCAATTCACTCTATTCCTTGCCCGCCTTTCACCCTCCTGCATGTTCAGGCCCCGATCACTCAAAATCTATTTCACTCCATCTTTCCACCTCCAATTTGGTCTCCCACTTCTCGTTCCCTCCACCTCAGACACATATATCCTCTTGGTCAATCTTTCCTCACTCATTCTCTCCATGTGCCCAAACCATTTCAAAACACCCTCTTCTGCTCTCCCAACCATGCTCTTTTTATTTCCACACATCTCTCTTACCCTTACATTACTTACTCAATCAAACCACCTCACACCGCATATTGTCCTCAAACATCTCATTTCCAGCACATCCACCCTCCTGTGCACAATTCTATCCATAGCCCACGTCTCACAACCATACAACATTGTTGGAACCACTATTCCTTCAAACATACCCAATTTTGCTTTCCCAGATAATGTTCTCGACTTCCACACATTCTTCAAGGCTCCCAGGATTTTCGCTCCCTCCCCCACCCTATGATTCACTTCTGCTTCCATGGTTCCATCCGCTGCCAGATCCACTCCCAGATATCTAAAATACTTCACTTCCTCCAGTTTTTCTCCATTCAAACTTACCTCCCAATTGACTTGATCCTCAACCCTACTGTACCTAATAACCTTGCTCTTATTCACATTTATTCTTAACTTTCTTCTTTCACACACTTTACCAAACTCAGTCACAAGCTTCTGCAGTTTCTCACATGAATCAGCCACCAGCGCTGTATCATCAGCGAACAACAACTGACTCACTTCCCAAGCTCTCTCATCCCCAACAGACTGCATACTTGCCCCTCTTTCCAAAACTCTTGCATTCACCTCCCTAACAACCCCATCCATAAACAAATTAAACACCATGGAGACATCACACACCCCTGCCGCAAACCTACATTCACTGAGAACCAATCACTTTCCTCTCTTCCTACACGTACACATGCCTTACATTCTCGATAAAAACTTTTCACTGCTTCTAACAACTTGCCTCCCACACCATATATTCTTAATACCTTCCACAGAGCATCTCTATCAACTCTATCATATGCCTTCTCCAGATCCATAAATGCTACACACAAATCCATTTGCTTTTCTAAGTATTTCTCACATACATTCTTCAAAGCAAACACCTGATCCACACATCCTCTACCACTTCTGAAACCACACTGCTCTTCCCCAATCTGATGCTCTGTACATGCCTTCACCCTCTCAATCAATACCCTCCCATACATTTAAATGTACTTAAAATAATCTAGGATTAAGTGCTTACAGCCTTACAACTTTCTTACTTGAATCCTCGACATATTTTCAGTTTATTGAAGTTAACCGAGTCACTGTGCTATTATAGCACATTCTAATTAATTTCTTTGCACACCAAGTTGAGGCATCAGGTGAGATTTGAATCTTTATTATCATGTAATCCTTCACAAACAAAATACTTCCAATGTAGCCATTCAGATATCTGTCCCATGTTCTTTCATGATAGAGGATAATTATTTTTGCAGTCATAGGTTTTAGTTTGTACTATTTGTTTATATGTATGTATTTCTCTCAGCCTGACAGCTAGCTGAGGGTACTTGGGCACTGCTGTCTTTCCTGTGCATCATTTTGGACTAAATTATATGGTAAGCCCAAAAAAGAGTGATAGTACTGTGACACTCCAAAACCACTGCAAACTACCAACCTCTGGTTGTTATCAAGTTATCTGTAGCATGAACAGGGACCTATCATTTTGCCCTGAGCTCACACTTTACCTCAGTTTTCTGTGCCTTAAAGGTGCTAGCACAATCTTATGCTTACAATATTATTAATGGCTCAGTATTGCAATCATTGGAAAGGGGCAGATGTCATAGCTGTCACCTGTTTTGATATAACGCTGGCTCTATATTTGTGCTGAATGCAAAATAGTGATGGACATAGGCTTTCTTGGTTCTTTTTGCACATACAGCTCGATGTCCAGATTATTTTACTTTTTTACTTGTTACTCTACAGAAAGTATGAGGCACTTTCTGAATCTACTAGATGCCTGTTAAGTTTCGGTTTTGACACAGTTCAAATTGAGATAGAAGTAACTTCACGTCGATGATCTATTCATGGTATAATACCGCAGTGGAAAGTGATCCAGTTTCAACCACTTCCACTCTAGCTGCCTGCAAGAATAAATTATCAGTCAAGGGACCTCTGGCAAAATTGACATACATTATGATATTTTTCAAAGCTTTAGTTCTACGGTCTCATTTCTGCTGTAGGTTGCAAATACAAATTTTTTTTGGCACAGCAAATTTTTCATATTTTATGCTGTTTTTAGGCAATGTGATGGTTCTTTGTTAACTTGGTAAATTGCTGACTATTGGTGGTTGGTCATTTCTGATGGTTTTAGATGCCACTGTGCTATCATTTTATGGGTATGTCATGTAATGTGTGATTTAAAAGCACCCTCATTTTGCAGTCTAGGTTCAGAAAATTCTTCAAAAAATCTAAATTTATTGTTGTTGCATACATTGGTCTAATCCTTTATCACATTCTTAATCTTATTACTAGTTGTTGGCACCTGCTTTCTTAGTGATAACCAAACCAGCAAGTGGTTGGTAGCTGCTGTCCTTTGGTAGCTAACCAAGCATCTGGAATTCTTTTGCATAAGATGATAAGATTGTATTTGAGTATTGACCATTGGAAGTAGGAGAAATAAGTAACTGAAATTTTTAAGGGAATATTTGCATGTCCTGTCATCCTTTGAGTCTAAGAGAAAGTACATACAGTGTAAAGAGAGTATGCTGCCTCGTGGAGCAATTACCCCATTACCTGACATCTAGAACAATCTTTCCTATTGGTCATAGTTTGTTATTTCATGTAGTCTTAACAGTGTTGATCAGTTTTGTGAAATAATTGTATCCTCATTGACTTAGCCTGCCATCATTACCCTTCCCCAACTCTCCCTTGGTCATTCTCAGGACCAGGTAAATAGGCCACTCCTTGCTCCCACTTAAAACACTTGTAAATGATGTGCATCATTATGAACTGTCATATGATTTTAACCTTTGTCTTTCTTATTTTTCAGTTTGTAATTAGTGTACATAATGATAATAAAATATTCATGTGCGAATGTTGAGAGTACACACCAGGTACAGGAGTTGCTGTATAACATCAAGATGTTACATTTGATGTCAACTGTTGCTCTTAACCAACTCGTAATTTTATCATCAGCTGCTGGTGCTTAAGTATGTGAGCAACAAGGATGTCTTTATGCGGTACCACAAGGCTCATCTTACGAGGCGCCTCATACTTGACACATCAGCAGATTCAGAGAAGGAGGAAAATATGGTTGAGTGGTAGGTGAAGAAAATGATAGTTTGAAATTGATGATTATTGCTATGGTAATGTAAAGTTTAGTGAGCATAGTTATGGTAGTATGATGTTACTTCAAGAAATGGTGTCATTTGATGGGGTAACTGTCATTGTTGTGCTGTGGTTATTGGTATGCAATGCTGTGGTAATATGGCGAGTTGCTGGCAGGGCTAGGTTAAAACAGTGTGTGCTGGGCGAGACTGCATTAGTATGATGAGTTATGAGTAAAGCTTTGAAAATTTAGTGGTGGTAGTTTGTAGCTATATGAGTGGTGAAAATGGATATGTTAGTACATTGGTTATTGAGTACAGTGAGTCTCTGGGAACATAGAGGTGAGTCATGAGTAAGACTTACCATTTTAGGCAGGGCTATCGTAGTACAATATATACTAGTTTGTAAGAAAGTATTGTATGGTCTGTTGAATATAAAATGAGAAAGTTTTCTTATAATACATCTATATATCTTTGGTGAGAACAATGGAAGTAAGGGGAGTGGGGGAGGAATGGGATGTATTTAGGGAATCAGTGATGGATTGCGCAAAAGATGCTTGTGGCATGAGAAGAGTGGGAGGTGGGTTGATTAGAAAGGGTAGTGAGTGGTGGGATGAAGAAGTAAGAGTATTAGTGAAAGAGAAGAGAGAGGCATTTGGACGATTTTTGCAGGGAAAAAATGCAATTGAGGGGGAGATGTATAAAAGAAAGAGACAGGAGGTCAAGAGAAAGGTGCAAGAGGTGAAAAAAAGGGCAAATGAGAGTTGGGGTGAGAGAGTATCATTAAATTTTAGGGAGAATAAAAAGATGTTCTGGAAGGAGGTAAATAAAGTGCGTAAGACAAGGGAGCAAATGGGAACTTCAGTGAAGGGCGCAAATGGGGAGGTGATAACAAGTAGTGGTGATGTGAGAAGGAGATGGAGTGAGTATTTTGAAGGTTTGTTGAATGTGTTTGATGATAGAGTGGCAGATATAGGGTGTTTTGGTCGAGGTGGTGTGCAAAGTGAGAGGGTTAGGGAAAATGATTTGGTAAACAGAGAAGAGGTAGTGAAAGCTTTGCGGAAGATGAAAGCCGGCAAGGCAGCAGGTTTGGATGGTATTGCAGTGGAATTTATTAAAAAAGGGGGTGACTGTATTGTTGACTGGTTGGTAAGGTTATTTAATGTATGTATGACTCATGGTGAGGTGCCTGAGGATTGGCGGAATGCGTGCATAGTGCCATTGTACAAAGGCAAAGGGGATAAGAGTGAGTGCTCAAATTACAGAGGTATAAGTTTGTTGAGTATTCCTGGTAAATTATATGGGAGGATATTGATTGAGAGGGTGAAGGCATGTACAGAGCATCAGATTGGGGAAGAGCAGTGTGGTTTCAGAAGTGGTAGAGGATGTGTGGATCAGGTGTTTGCTTTGAAGAATGTATGTGAGAAATACTTAGAAAAGCAAATGGATTTGTATGTAGCATTTATGGATCTGGAGAAGGCATATGATAGAGTTGATAGAGATGCTCTGTGGAAGGTATTAAGAATATATGGTGTGGGAGGCAAGTTGTTAGAAGCAGTGAAAAGTTTTTATCGAGGATGTAAGGCATGTGTATGTGTAGGAAGAGAGGAAAGTGATTGGTTCTCAGTGAATGTAGGTTTGCGGCAGGGGTGTGTGATGTCTCCATGGTTGTTTAATTTGTTTATGGATGGGGTTGTTAGGGAGGTGAATGCAAGAGTTTTGGAAAGAGGGGCAAGTATGAAGTCTGTTGGGGATGAGAGAGCTTGGGAAGTGAGTCAGTTGTTGTTCGCTGATGTTACAGCGCTGGTGGCTGATTCATGTGAGAAACTGCAGAAGCTGGTGACTGAGTTTGGTAAAGTGTGTGAAAGAAGAAAGTTAAGAGTAAATGTGAATAAGAGCAAGGTAATTAGGTACAGTAGGGTTGAGGGTCAAGTCAATTCGGAGGTGAGTTTGAATGGAGAAAAACTGGAGGAAGTGAAGTGTTTTAGATATCTGGGAGTGGATCTGGCACCGGATGGAACCATGGAAGCGGAAGTGGATCATAGGGTGGGGGAGGGGGCGAAAATTCTGGGAGCCTTGAAGAATGTGTGGAAGTCGAGAACATTATCTCGGAAAGCAAAAATGGGTATGTTTGAAGGAATAGTGGTTCCAACAATGTTGTATGGTTGCGAGGCGTGGGCTATGGATAGAGTTGTGAGCAGGAGGATGGATGTGCTGGAAATGAGATGTTTGAGGACAATGTGTGGTGTGAGGTGGTTTGATCAAGTAAGTAACGTAAGGGTAAGAGAGATGTGTGGAAATAAAAAGAGTGTGGTTGAGAGAGCAGAAGAGGGTATTTTGAAATGGTTTGGGCACATGGAGAGGATGAGTGAAGAAAGATTGACCAAGAGGATATATTTGTCGCCGAGGTGGAGGGAGCAAGGAGAAGTGGGAGACCAAATTGGAGGTGGAAAGATGGAGTGAAAAAGATTTTGTGTGATCGGGGCCTGAACATGCAGGAGGGTGAAAGGAGGGCAAGGAATAGAGTGAATTGGAGCGATGTGGTATACCGGGGTTGACGTGCTGTCAGTGGATTGAATCAAGGCATGTGAAGCGTCTGGGGTAAACCATGTAAAGCTGTGTAGGTATGTATATTTGCGTGTGTGGACGTATGTATATACATGTGTATGGGGGTGGGTTGGGCCATTTCTTTCGTCTGTTTCCTTGCGCTACCTCGCAAACGCGGGAGACAGCGACAAAGCAAAAAAAAAAAAAAAATATATATATATATCTTTGGGATAGAGGAGAAAAATATTACCCACATATCTCCTGTTTAGGTAGGGGTAGGACCTGGGGTTGGAAATCCTCCACCCCTGTATTAACTTTATTTAAGTAGAAACAGAAGGGGCTAAGTGAAGATTTTTCCTCAAAGGCTAAGGTAGTTGTTTTTGCTGCTGCCTTTCATGGGTGAGAAAAGTCAGTTATGTATAAGATATATATATAAATTCTTGTACCATACAAAATCTATATATGAAGTAATGTTTTCTGGTTTCAAACACGTTATGCAGGCTTCGAGAAGTTGGCATGCCTGCAGACTATGTCAACAAGCTAGCAAGAATGTTTCAAGACATTAAAGTATCTGAGGATCTCAATCAACAGTTTAAGGAAAGTATTCGAACTACCACTAAGTCAAGTGTAGCAGGTGAGGAACTTACAACTACAGTATTTTATAAATATAACTTGTGGGTACTCATGTTTTTTAAGTTGCAACTTGTGGTTTCTCATGTTTCTTTCACATCCATGAACACTAATTGTAACTATATCAGCTATAGTTCACATGCTATTCCTTCATTAGCCATTCCTCTTGCATCCTTTGTGCTCATTATATGATTATTATGAACTTAAGTTCATACATTGTCACTATCACTCATTGTTCACCATCATCTTTGCTTCATACATTGTCATTATCATCCACATTCACTCTTTATCAGCTTTGTTCATGCTTTGTCTGCCCCATTCACTTTTTTCAACTTTTATTCTTGCTTTGTCATGATCATTCACTCTATCAGGTTTTGATTATACTTTGTCATGATCATTGACTGTTCAGTATCAGGTTTTGATTATACTTTGTCACAATCATTGATTGTTCAGTATGAGTTTTGTTTCATACATTGTCAACATTATCTGCTTTTGTTCCTATTTAGTAACTATCACCTCTTGTTCCTATTTTGTCACTTCCATCTTTGATCACTCTCTATCAGCTTTTCCTATTTTTTCATAACCTTTGATCACTCTCTATCAGCTTTTCCTATTTTGTCATCACCTTTGATCACTCTCTCATTATCAGCTTTTGTTCTATTTTGTCACCATTACCTTTGTTCTCTCATTATCTGCTTTTGTTCATACAGTGCCACCATCATCCATTGCCCATTTTATCAGCTGTTGCTCATACATTGTCACATTCCTTTATTCTTCATTCATTATCAGCTCATGTTTGTGCATTGTTACCATCATCTGTTGGCCACTCATTTGTAGCTTTTATGAACAGTTATCATCTTGGGTTTTCCACTTATTAGGAATTGTTAATACATTAGCATAACCATTGCCAATTTGTAATTAGATTTTTGTGTACACTTTGCCGTTTTACCACTTGTTCATTCACTCATTATCAGCCATTGTTTATACATTTCAATCATTATTCATTGTTCACTTATTAAGTTTTAGGTTTATTCAGATGTCTTTTAGCCGCTTCTGCTTATCACCTATTATTTATATATTATCAGTCCCCTTTGTCCATTCCTAAGCAGCTTTTTCTTTCTTGGATGATTACCATCAACAATTGTCTAACCATCATTTGCTTTTGTTCTTGTTTTCACCTTATTTGTCACATTCCTCTCTCTCTCTAAGTATTTGCTTTTCACTTTAACAGCCATTATTCAGTTATTACCATTTTTTTTCATAATTGCCATTTCCCACATTGGCAAGGTAGCACCAGGAACAGATGAAGAAAGGCCACATCTGCTATTCACATATTTTCATTTTACCAGCTATTTTCTACTCATCACCTGCTCTTGCTCACACACTGTCACCATCATACCAACCATTGTCTACTTATCAGCATTTCTTCATAAATGTTCAGAACTTACCTGTGTTCATTATCACCTATCTTTTTTTTTTTTTTTTGTTCAAGACCATTTGTTCTTGTATCATGTGTTTTAGAAATAGACTCTTCTTTGTTTGCTGTTTCTCATGTTAACAAGGTAGCAATAGGAACAAAGAAATAACCTCATTTGCTCATATCTGTTCTTTAGCTGTCATGTGTAATGCGCCACATCTTCAGCCAGTCCTTGTAGACCTTTCTAAGGTTTTCTCTGACAACTTTATATTCCCTGGTTCATTCCACTGATGGCACATTACTCCTTGTATATTACATCACTCCAAGTTGCCCCATCCTGTGCAAACCTTATACCCTTCTGCTTGTTCAAACCCTTAGCACTTGGAACCTTTTCTATTTCTTCTGTCTGTCTCCAGTTCAGTCTCACATTTCTCCTTGTTCCCTCCACGATTTTTTTTTGTATGGTGTTTCCCATGCTAACATGGAATAACATCCTCCTCCCCCCTCATGTGTGCGAGGTAGCGCTAGGAAAAGACAACAAAGGCCCCATTCGTTCACACTCAGTCTCTAGCTGTCATGTAATAATGCCCGAAACCACAGCTCCCTTTCCACATCCAGGCCCCACAGAACTTTCCATGGTTTACCCCAGATGCTTCACATGCCTTGATTCAATCCATTGACAGCACGTCGACCCCGGTATACCACATCGATCCAATTCACTCTATTCCTTGCCCGCCTTTCACCCTCCTGCATGTTCAGGCCCCGATCACTCAAAACCTATTTCACTCCATCTTTCCACCTCCAATTTGGTCTCCCACTTCTCGTTCCCTCCACCTCAGACACATATATCCTCTTGGTCAATCTTTCCTCACTCATTCTCTCCATGTGCCCAAACCATTTCAAAACACCCTCTTCTGCTCTCCCAACCATGCTCTTTTTATTTCCACACATCTCTCTTACCCTTACATTACTTACTCAATCAAACCACCTCACACCGCATATTGTCCTCAAACATCTCATTTCCAGCACATCCACCCTCCTGTGCACAATTCTATCCATAGCCCACGTCTCACAACCATACAACATTGTTGGAACCACTATTCCTTCAAACATACCCAATTTTGCTTTCCCAGATAATGTTCTCGACTTCCACACATTCTTCAAGGCTCCCAGGATTTTCGCTCCCTCCCCCACCCTATGATTCACTTCTGCTTCCATGGTTCCATCCGCTGCCAGATCCACTCCCAGATATCTAAAATACTTCACTTCCTCCAGTTTTTCTCCATTCAAACTTACCTCCCAATTGACTTGATCCTCAACCCTACTGTACCTAATAACCTTGCTCTTATTCACATTTATTCTTAACTTTCTTCTTTCACACACTTTACCAAACTCAGTCACAAGCTTCTGCAGTTTCTCACATGAATCAGCCACCAGCGCTGTATCATCAGCGAACAACAACTGACTCACTTCCCAAGCTCTCTCATCCCCAACAGACTGCATACTTGCCCCTCTTTCCAAAACTCTTGCATTCACCTCCCTAACAACCCCATCCATAAACAAATTAAACACCATGGAGACATCACACACCCCTGCCGCAAACCTAGATTCACTGAGAACCAATCACTTTCCTCTCTTCCTACACGTACACATGCCTTACATTCTCGATAAAAACTTTTCACTGCTTCTAACAACTTGCCTCCCACACCATATATTCTTAATACCTTCCACAGAGCATCTCTATCAACTCTATCATATGCCTTCTCCAGATCCATAAATGCTACACACAAATCCATTTGCTTTTCTAAGTATTTCTCACATACATTCTTCAAAGCAAACACCTGATCCACACATCCTCTACCACTTCTGAAACCACACTGCTCTTCCCCAATCTGATGCTCTGTACATGCCTTCACCCTCTCAATCAGTACCCTCCCATATAATTTACCAGGAATACTCAACAAACTTATACCTCTGTAATTTGAGCACTCACTCTTATCCCCTTTGCCTTTGTACAATGGCACTATTCAAGCATGTGTATATATGTATATGTCTGTGTGTATGTATATGTATACATTGAGATGTATAGGTATGTATATTTGCGTGTGTGGACGTGTATGTATATACATGTGTATGTAGGTGGGTTGGGCCATTCTTTCGTCTGTTTCCTTGCGCTACCTTGCTAGTGCAGGAGACAACGACAAAGCAAAACAAATAAATAAATCGATGTTTCAACATAAATTACACCACATATGCAAGTTTGTTGGGTTGTTTGAAAAAAATTGAAACATAAACAATATTTGTGATATGTATTGCATCGTATCTCTATAGAATAACATATTGCATTGTAGATAGTGTGATATTTTGTATGATCATCACCTGCTACCAGTTCACAGCTCAGTACTTATTTATGGTACATATTGTCACAGTTATTTTGATGTATATATTCAACAGCTGCTACCAGAACACAGCTCCAAAACTTAAACTGCTATTTGTTGTACATACTGCATCACATATTGTGTTATAAAATGTGATTTGCAGCTGCTGCCTGTGCACAGCCCCAGTACTTAGAGTATATATGTGGTACCTATTGTGATATGTATTATGATGTACAGCTGCTACTAGTACACAGCCCCATTACGTAAAGGACAGTTATTTAGAGGCAATATACGGTATCTATGATTTAAGGATACAGGATGTTTGAGTGTTGATATCTTTTCAATCATTTTTTTTCTTTCTTATTCTTAGATAATCTTAATATAAAAATATTGAATGCCGGGGCATGGGCAAGAGGTAGTGATCGAGTAGCAGTCAGCTTACCCATGGAGCTAGAGGACTTCATACCTGAAGTTGAAGACTTCTATCGGAAGAAACATTCAGGACGCAAGCTTCAGTGGCATCATCACATGTCAAATGGCACAGTAAGTATTTATGTACTCAGAAGCTTCTTCCTCAATACTATTTCTTATTTATTCATCAATGTGTATTTAGTAATTGTATCAAATGTATTTATTAAGCTTGTTTGTGAAGGTTAATCTCAAAAGTTTTTGAGCTTTTGCAAATCTTTTCCCAACCATATAGTGATATTAGCTTGATCTTTCATGCACTTTGTGTTCCAGTGTTCAGTAAGTTCCCACATGTATGACTCAGTTGTTAGTGCAAAGGATGGTGCTTTGTATAGATATTGCTTAAAGTTGGAAAACTAAGAGAAAGCTACTGTGATATAATCTTTTGGCAAACTTTTTTACCCATTCTATAGACATTTGAGCACATTATTTTTGTGCTGACCTTGTGCCCAGCCATCCTTTTAAGTATGCTTAGGTTGCACACGACAAGCATCTGTTATCACAACTAGCATCACATAACTTGTATATGATGAGGTTTATTTTAAACAAATGTATACAATGATGTGGCACCAGGAATAAGAAAAGAAAGGCTGTATCCACTCACATCCATTCTTTAGCTGTCATGTGTGACACAGCAAAACAACAGCTCCCTGTCAACATCCAGTCCCCACAGACCGTTCTGTGGTTTACCCAGATGCCTCACATGCCTTGGTTCAGTCTATTGACAGTTTGTTGATCCCAGTATACCGCATCGTTCCAGTTTGCCTAATCCCTTGCAAGCCTTTCACTCTTCTGCATGTTCAGTCCCCAGTCATTCAAAATGTTTTTCTCGCAGTCCTTCCATCTCCAGTTTGGTACCTGTTTATCCTTGTTACCCCCACTTCTGACATATATCCTCTTTCTCAACCTTTCCTCACTCATGCTTTCCATATGTCCAAACCATTTCAGCACAATCTCTTCAGCTTTCTCAACTACACATTTTATCACCACACCTCACACTTACCCTTTCATTACTTACTTGATCAAACTGCCTTCCATCACTTATTGTCCTCAGACAATTAATTCCCAACACATCCCTCCTCCTCCAAACAGCCTTATCTATAGTCCATGCCTAGCATCCGTACAGTAGTGATGGGACTAGTGTACCTTCAAACATATGCATATTTGCCCTTCCAGATAACATTTTCTCTCCAGACATTTTTCAGTGTTCCCAAAGCCTTTTCCCCCAACTCACCCATGACTTTCTTCTGCTTCCATGGATCCATTCTCTGCCAGGTATCTAAAACACTTCCCCTCCTCCAGTTCTTCATTCAAACTGACATTCCAACTAACTTGTCCTTAATCCCTGCTCTACCTAATAACCTTGCTTTTATTCACATTTTCCCTCAACTTCCTCCTTTCACACACTCTTCCCAACTTAGTCACCAACTTCTGCAATTTCTCAATCAAATCTGCCACAAGTGCTGTATCATTAGCAAACAGCAAATGACTCAAGTCCCAGGCTTTCTCATCCCCCAAAGATTGTATACTCACTCATCTCTCCAAGATTTTCACATTTAACTCTCTCACCACCCTATCCTTGAACAAATTGAACAATCATGTTGACATCAAACACCCATTAAGCACACCAACCTGCTCTTGGAAAAATTCACTCTCTTCTTCCTACTTGTATACATCCCCTACATCCTTGATAAAAATTTCTCACTGCTTGTTGGAGCTTTCCTCCCATGCCGTATATTCTTAAGACATTTCACATGACATCACTACTAATTCTGTCATATGCTTTCTCCAGATCCATGAATGCCACATACAGATCCATCTGTTTCTTGAAGTATTTCTTACACACATTCTTTCAAGCAAATGTCTGATCTACACATTGTCAACCACTTCTGAAACCACACTGCACCTCCTCAATCTGATGCTCAGTACATGCCCTCATCTTCTCACTCAATAACCTCTCATACAACTTACTAGATACTCGTCTTTATACCCCATGTCTTTATACATGAGCACCAAACATGCATTCTGCCAATCCTTAGGCACCTCACCATGATCCATACATTCGTTGAAAATTCTTAACAACCAATTTACAACATTCACCCCCTTTATTTGTAAATTCAATTGCAATACTAACCAATACTGCCACCTTGCTGCATTTCATCCTATGTTAGGCTTTCATCCCCTCTTTTCTCTTAATCAGACATTTCTCCATGACTCTTGCCTCACATACCACCCCAACCCAAACACCCTCCATGTACCACCCTATCATCAAACTCTTAACAGACCTTCAAAATACTTACTCCTTATCCTCCTCACTTTATCACTACCTGTTACCACTTCCCCTTTTGCCCCTTTCACCGATATTCCTATTTGTTCTCTTGTTTTTGCACATTATCAACCTTCCAGAACATATTATTATTAAAGTTTTCTGATATTTGCTCACCCCAACTCTCATATGCCTTCTTTTTCAACCCCTTCCCCTTCCTCTCAACTTCCTGCCACTTTCTCTGATACATCCCCAATCATTTGCACTCCTTCCTTGTAAGTACTGCCTAGACACCTTTCTTTAGTCTTTTAGCTTTACTTTTTCATCCCACCACTCTACCCTTTAATATTTAAGGAAGCAGTACAGGCTGATTAGCCTGTTCTGTTTCCTAAAATACCTCCCTTTCCTCAACCACTCCCCTTGCTTCATTTATTCTCATCTTTTGCCATTCTACACTCAGTCTCTCTTGATATTTCTCCATGCAAAAAGTCTCTTTTGCAAGCTCTAATATTACTATCAGCACTTTCTTCTAACTGACATTGTTTCTTCTCATCCGAAAACCTCTGTGTTATAGCCATTATAACAAGGGTTTACGCTGGCATATTATTGATGATACTAAGGTAAAGTATCATTTTATTCTCATAACAGCTGTTTGTACTGGCAAAAGGACATTGATATTGGTGTTTGTAATCTGATATGTCTAACTGTGATTGAGATTGTGAATTAGGTTATGTGTTGAACATTAGTATTAATTGGTCATTGTTATTAAGGTCTTGATAATGCACAATATTTTTTAATGTGATGTTAACTTCTTGGTGTCCTTTCCCAACAGATCACATTTTCCAACAACATGGGACGATATGACCTGGATGTAACCACCTTTCAAATGGCTGTAATGTTTGCTTGGAATCAGCGGACGCACGACAAGATTTCTTTTGACAATCTTCGCCTTGCCACTGAGCTTCCTGATCCTGAGTTACGACGGACATTATGGGTAGATTGCTTGTGATGATAATTATTTAATATCTGTTTGTCCTTTATAGTTCATCTGTACATATTTGCCTTAACCTCAGTTTGGTATAGAGAAGGAAGAAAATAAAGAAAAGAAGGAAATGATAGACAGAGGTGATTAGTTTGGTGCTAAAAGATAAGTTAGTGAGATATGGAAGTGGTGCAGAGATTTGGCTGTTGGCATAGTGTAGGTAATATGTGGAATAGGGGAAGAAAGAAAAAGTTGAAATGAAAGGTGTAAAAGAAAGTATACTCTTACTTGCAGAAGAATCAGAATCAGAGAATAGGCGAGGAGTTATAGAGAACTTGAAGAGGAAGTGTGGCAAAAGTATCCAAAAACTATATATATGATTAAAGTTTTGATAAGAAAGAATGTGAAGTAGGCCATGAGAAAAAAAATATAGAAGCCCTGGATGTTAGATAAATGACAAGTAAAATTATTGATTTTGTGGAGTAAACTAAAAACAGGAAAAAAGTATATTATGAATTTTTAGAATTGATATATGATGACTAATGTCTTGGGAGGTTCAAGGATATTTTTAATTGTATATTAAAAGAAGAGATGCCAGAATAAATTGTAGAGCCCATCTGAGTAGGATGTGAGAAAGTTTTGAGAGAATGAAGTAAATAATATTGGTATTAAAGCTGGCTGTCATTTATAAAGTATGAGATAGCATGTTAAGAGTGATATGGGCAAGTAAAAATAATTTTGAAGTAAATGGTTGATTAGATGAGGTGCAGGGAAAAATCAAAGTGCAAACACTTGAGTTTGTGAAATAATGAATGATTGAGGTAATAGTGTGGATAAGTGTAGAAGTGCTGATTGACTTTAATCTTCAGTACAGATTTAGCATGGATCATTGTGCATCTCAGAGGGGAAATGAGGTACTTGATGTGTGCGATATAGACCAAAAATTAGAAATGACCAAATAAATTCCCTTTTTGCAGCTCATGATAGATCAAGCAAGTTAAAGATAGTGTTAGAAAATTCTAGAAAATCAGATCAAATGAATTTTTTCAAGGTTCCATATGTATGGTAAAGGAATATTGGACTTATGATAGACTGCAGGTTTGGGAAAAAAAATGGATGTGGACAAGTGCAGGACTCCCTATATGGAGAAAAGAAGAGACTGAATGTTTGACTAGTTTAGCTCTCCTTGTATGTAAAAATGTTAAGTCCAGGTAGTTTGTACCAATGCTAGTGATCTTTATTGTATGAGAAAAAGATCAGGGTCAGTCATGAATTAGTTATTACAGTACCCATTTGTACTGTATGGGGAGAGTTTTTGACAATTGCATCTGCGTTAACTGGTTTAAGGGATGATAGATTTGTTAGTAATTTCTCAAATGGTTTATATTGTGCTCATAATTTAATCATCACATTTTCTCTCCCTCAATCAGTCATTGGTAGCATTCCCAAAAATGAAACGTCAAGTTCTCAGTATGTCTGGTGAGGTGACATCTCCCAAAGATTTCACTGAAAACACTCTCTTCTGGGTCAACCAAGAGTTCGCCCCAATGTGAGTATTGCCTGAGATGATGTTCCACATATGCTTTCCCACTTTTCACCCTTAATTCACAATTTTGAGGAAAATGCTGAGAATTTATAGAATTTACAAGGTCACATATTCTAGCCCAGATGTGGACTTTCGTCCTTGACTGGAGCCTTAAGTACAAAAAAAAAGAAACCCACACGTACTTTGAAAAGCTTTCCTTACTGTCATTTAGACTGCTGACCATGCACAAAAGTGTAAGGACATTACTTCACACACATTTGTATTATCTACGGAAATGGTCATGTGACATTTACTGAGTCAGGAATCTTCCCATGGTCATATAATACTAATATATTAATTCATATTGTTGGTCAAAGAAGTGGATACATGAGCATTTTTCAGTAGCCATATGATCAGTCAATTTTTGCTCACTGATTACACTAATCCATCAAATGCCACGTGGAGCTTAACCTATTTATTGTGCATGTGATTTTTTTCAGTTTCCCTGTTGTGCTAAAATAGAAAAAAATAATTTCTTAGAATTAATTTTAGGGAAACATTTTCTACAAAATTGTCCAGTCTTGTATATGCAAGTTACATAAACTTATATTTCATAACTTTTATATATATATATATATAACAAGGCACAGAAAATCTATCAAAACTATTGTTTTTTCATTCTGATTTAAGAATAAGCAGTTGTACTTAAGAAGAAATATATTTACCAGATAGGCCAACCCCAAGTAAGGATGGGATGGTGAGGTAGGGGTATGCACCACAGATTTAGCAAGTTCCTAATCTATCTACAGCTCTGATGCCAGTTCCAACTCCCTCAAGGGGGTGGCCACAGCAATATAGTTCCCATAACTATTGAACTCCAGTGCTGCTTCTTAGCCTTTAGTGCCTCATCCTCCATAACTATTGAACTCCAGTGCTGCTTCTTAGCCTTTAGTGCCTCACCCTTAACAGTCCACTGGCAGAAGGCAACTCTAGCATTGTGTTTGCAGAGGCTCCTACCTCAAGTTTCTACTGACTAATTCTACCTAATACTCCTACCTGCTACTACAACCTAATATTTCAGTCTGAATGCTCCTACCTTATACTTCTATCTACTGCTCCTGCCATTTTTCAAAAAGGCAGTGTTGGCGCATAGTGCTCATCACAGGAAAATCTAGAGCTACAATAATGGCCTGTGTGAGTTAGGTGTTGTCAAGTATTCTGCACGACAAGGAGAGATTGTATGTTTGTGGACAGAATGCCGGTAGTCCATGTGTGGGTGAAGCAGAAAGAAAAGACATCTACCTGTCAGAGGAGTTCAACTTGGCAACCACTGAAGTGCTGACTCATTACATAACCATCCTTAACCCTCCCAATACCAAAGTGGATTGCTTTGGTAATATACCTCCCTAGTCATTGGCTGCCTACTATGCCTGCCAGTTTCTACCGACTGCATGTCAGCATGTTGCCCCATGTATACCACATTGCTCAAATTCACTTTATCCCATGCATGCCTTTCACCTTCCTACATATTCAGGCCCCGAGCACTCAAAATCTTTATCACTCCATCCTTCTATTTAAGGTTCTCTGACTGTCACCATAAAGCTACTTCAAATGAGGCAGATTTGCCCTCATCTGATATTGATAGAATTTCAACACATTGCCTCTTTTTTACTTGTAACATGCTTCCCCTTCTCACCACTGCCCTCAGCAATATCATTTAGACACTTCTTAAATGTCATTATAAGAGCAAAATATGGGCAAAAATCACAAATACATACCTGCCACTTGTGTTTTCTAGCAACATGATAAGTCCTCCAGGCAGCTGTAGTGACCCATCCATTTTTTGGGCTGCCTTCAGTGATAAGCAGGCAGAGCTAACAGTATGCTCATATTTCAATTTGTGGTGAGAAATTATATATGTAGATTGCTGTTCATAGCACATTGCTACATCAAGTATATTGATGTCCATACCACTAAAAGGGTTAAAACAAGCCAGCCAGTCATCAGAATATACACATTTGTCCATCAGGTACACTCAGTTATAAGAATTTGTAGCTTTCTCAGTCAGCATTGGACCTTCCAGTAGTTTTATTTTAAACTAATCATCCCACTTATGTTGCCTTACCTTATGTATACCTTGGGTATTGCAGTAGAGTTTATTAAGAAAGAAGGTGACTGTGTTGTTGATTGGTTGGTAAGGGTATTCAATGTATGCATGGATCATGCATGCATAGTGCCATTGTACAAAGGCAAAGGGGATAAAGGTGAGTGTTCAAACTACAGAGGCATAAGTTTGTTGTTGAGGATTCATGGGAAATTGTATGGGAGGGTATTGATTGAGAGGGTGAAGGCTTGTACTGAGCATCAAATTGGGGAAGAGCAGTGTAGTTTCAGAAGTGGTAGAGGATATGTGGATCAAGTGTTTATATACATAGACACCCTTATACATATCAACATATACATACATACACATACACAGACATATGCTTATATACACATGTACATATTCATACTTGCTTGCCTTCATCTATTCCTGTCACTGCCCTGCCCCGCAAGAAATGGCATTGCTGCTGCTACTAACCCCCCACCCACCCACCCCCAGGTAGCACCAGGAAAACAGACAAAATGGCCACATTCATATGCACCCTCAGTTTCTAGCTGTTATGTGTAATGCACCAAAATTACAGCTCCCAGACCACATTCAGGACTCAGACCTTGTCATGGTTTACCTCAGACGTTTAATATGCCCTGGTTAAATCCATTGACAGCTTATCAGCCCCGGTGTACCACATTGTTCCAATTCACTCTATTCTTTGCACGCATCTCACCCTCCTGTTATTCAGACTCCTGTTGCTCAAAATCTTTTATCACTTCATACTTACACCTCCAATTTGGTCTCCTGCTTGTCCTTGTTTCCTCCACCTCTGACACATATATCCTCTTTGTCAATTTTTCCTTACTTGTTCTCTCCATATGTCCAAGCCATTTTAACACACCCTCTTCTACTCTCTCAACTACACTCTTTTTATTTCCACACATCTCTCTTACCCTTTCATTACTTTCTCGATCAAACCACCTTACACCACACTGTGTCCTCAAACATTTCATATCCAGCACATCCACCCTTCTCCGTACAACCCTATCTATAACCCATACCTCGCAACCATATAACATTGTTTGAATTACTATTCCTTCAAACATACCCATTTTTGCTCTCTGAGGTAATGCTCTTTCCTTCCACACATTCTTCATCACTCCCAGAACCTTTGCCCCCTCCCCTGCCCTGTGACTCACTTCTACTTCCATGGTTCCATCCACTGCTAAGTCCACTCCTAGGTATGTTAAACACTTCTCTTCCTCCAGTTTTTTCAAACTTACATCCCTGTTAACGTGTCCCTCAACCCTACTGAACCCAATAACCGTGCTCTTATTCACATTTACTCTGAACTTTCTCCTTTCACACACTTTTCCAAAGTCAGTCCCCAGCTTCTGCAGTTTCTCACTTGAATCAGCCACCATGATATATATATATATATATATATATATATATATATATATATATATATATATATATATATATATATATATATATATATTATTATTATATTATTATTTATTTTTTATTATACTTTGTCGCTGTCTCCTGCGTTTGCGAGGTAGCGCAAGGAAACAGACGAAAGAAATGGCCCAACCCACCCCCATACACATGTATATACATACGTCCACACATGCAAATATACATACCTGCACAGCTTTCCATGGTTTACCCCAGACACTTCACATGCCTTGATTCAATCCACTGACAGCACGTCAACCCCGGTATACCACATCGCTCCAATTCACTCTATTCCTTGCCCTCCTTTCACCCTCCTGCATGTTCAGGCCCCGATCACACAAAATCTTTTTCACTCCATCTTTCCACCTCCAATTTGGTCTCCCTCTTCTCCTCGTTCCCTCCACCTGCGACACATATATCCTCTTGGTCAATCTTTCCTCACTCATTCTCTCCATGTGACCAAACCATTTGAAAACATCCTCTTCTGCTCTCTCAACCACGCTCTTTTTATTTCCACACATCTCTCTTACCCTTACGTTACTTACTCGATCAAACCACCTCACACCACACATTGTCCTCAAACATCTCATTTCCAGCACATCCATCCTCCTGCGCACAACTCTATCCATAGTCCACGCCTCGCAACCATACAACATTGTTGGAACCACTATTCCTTCAAACATACCCATTTTTGCTTTCCGAGATAATGTTCTCGACTTCCACACATTCTTCAAGGCTCCCAGAATTTTCGCCCCCTCCCCCACCCTATGATCCACTTCCGCTTCCATGTTTCCATCCGCTGCCAGATCCACTCCCAGATATCTAAAACACTTCACTTCCTCCAGTTTTTCTCCATTCAAACTCACCTCCCAATTGACTTGACCCTCAACCCTACTGTACCTAATAACCTTGCTCTTTTTCACATTTACTCTTAACTTTCCTCTTTCACACACTTTACCAAACTCAGTCACCAGCTTCTGCAGTTTCTCACATGAATCAGCCACCAGCGCTGTATCATCAGCGAACAACAACTGACTCACTTCCCAAGCTCTCTCATCCCCAACAGACTTCATCCTTGCCCCTCTTTCCAAAACTCTTGCATTCACCTCCCTAACAACCCCATCCATAAACAAATTAAACAACCATGGAGACATCACACACCCCTGCCACAAACCTACATTCACTGAGAACCAATCACTTTCCTCTCTTCCTACACGTACACATGCCTTACATCCTCAATAAAAACTTTTCACTGCTTCTAACAACTTGCCTCCCACACCATATATTCTTAATACCTTCCACAGAGCATCTCTATCAACTCTATCATATGCCTTCTCCAGATCCATAAATGCTACATACAAATCCATTTGCTTTTCTAAGTATTTCTCACATACATTCTTCAAAGCAAACACCTGATCCACACATCCTCTACCACTTCTGAAATATATATATATATATATATATATATATATATTCTTTATTTGTTTATTATACTTTGTCCGTCTGCTGCGTTAGCGAGATAGTGCAAGGAAACAGACGAAAGAATGGCCCAACCCACCTACATACACATGTATATACATACACGTCCACACATGCACATATACATACCTATACATCTCAAGTGTTTTAGATGTCTGGGAGTGGATCTGGCAGCGGATGGAACCATGGAAGCGGAAGTGGATCATAGGGTGGGGGAGGGGGCGAAAATTCTGGGAGCCTTGAAGAATGTGTGGAAGTCGAGAACATTATCTTGGAAAGCAAAAATGGGTATGTTTGAAGGAATAGTGTTTCCAACAATGTTGTATGGTTGCGAGGCGTGGGCTATGGATAGAGTTGTGCGCAGGAGGATGGATGTGCTGGAAATGAGATGTTTGAGGACAATGTGTCGTGTGAGGTGGTTTGATCGAGTAAGTAACATAAGGGTAAGAGAGATGTGTGGAAATAAAAAGAGCGTGGTTGAGAGAGCAGAAGAGGGTGTTTTGAAATGGTTTGGGCACATGGAGAGAATGAGTGAGGAAAGATTGACCAAGAGGATATATGTGTCGGAGGTGGAGGGAACGAGGAGAAGAGGGAGACCAAATTGGAGGTGGAAAGATGGAGTGAAAAAGATTTTGTGTGATCGGAGCCTGAACATGTAGGAGGGTGAAAGGAGGGCAAGGAATAGAGTGAATGTGAAGCGTCTGGGGTAAACCATGGAAAGCTGTGTAGGTATGTATATTTTGCATGTGTGGACATATGTATATACATGTGTATGGGGGTGGGTTGGGCCATTTCTTTCGTCTGTTTCCTTGCGCTACCTCGCAAACGCGGGAGACAGCGACAAAGCAAAATACTTCCCACGTATTCCCTGCGTGTCGTAGAAGGCGACTAAAAGGGGAGGGAGCGGGTGGCTGGAAATCCTCCCCTCTCGTTTTTTTTTTATTTTCCAAAAGAAGGAACAGAGAAGGGGGCCAGGTGAGGATTTTCCCTCTAAGGCCCAGTCCTCTGTTCTTAACGCTACCTCGCAAACGTGGGAAATGGCGAATAGTATGAAAAAATATATATATATATATATATATATATATATATATATATATATATATATATATATATATATACACACACAGACATATACATATACATACACATGTACATAATTCATACTGTCTGCCCTTATTCCTGTCGCCACCCCGCCACACATGAAATAACAACCTCCTCCCCCAGCATGTGTGCGAGGTAGCGCTAGGAAAAGACAACAAAGGCCCCATTCGTTCACACTCAGTCTCTAGCTGTCATGTATAATGCACCGAAACCACAGCTCCCTTTCCACATCCAGGCCCCACAGAACTTTCCATGGTTTACCCCAGACGCTTCACATGCCCTGGTTCAATCCATTGACAGCACGTCAACCCCGGTATACCACATCGTTCCAGTTCACTCTATTCCTTGCACGCCTTTCACCCTCCTGCATGTTCAAGCCCCGATCACTCAAGAGCTTTTTCACTCCATCTTTCCACCTCCAATTTGGTCTCCCACTTCTCCTCGTTCCCTCCACATCTAACACATATATCCTCTTTGTCAATTGTTCCTCACTCATTCTCTCCATGTGACCAAACCATTCAAAACACCCTCTTCTGCTCTCTCAACCACACTCTTTTTATTACCATACATTCTCTTACCCTTTCATTACTTACTCGATCAAACCACATATTGTCCTCAGATATCTCATTTCCAGCACACCCACCCTCCTCTGCACAACTTTATCTATAGCCCACACCTTACAACCATATAACATTGTTGGAACCACTATTCCTTCAAACATACCCTTTTTTGCTTTCCAAGATTAACGTTCTCGACATCCACACATTTTTCAACGCTCCCACAACTTTCGTCCCGTCCCCCACTGTATGATTCACTTCTGCTTCCATGGTTCCATCCACTGCCAAATCCACTCCCAGATATCTAAAACACTTCACTTCTTCCAGTTTTTCTCCATTCAAACTTGCCTCCCAATTGACCTGTCCGTCAACCCTACTGTACCTAATAACCTTGCTCTTATTCACATTTACTCTCAGCTTTCCTCTTTCACACACTTTACCAGACTCAGTCACCAGCTTCAGCAATTTCTCACCCGAATCAGCCACCAGTGCTGTATCAACAGCGAACAACAACTTACTCACTTCCCAAGCTCTCTCATCCAAAACAGAATGCATACTTGCCCCTCTTTTTAAAACTCTTGCATTCACCTCCCTAACAACCCCATCCTTAAACAAATTAAACAACCATGGAGACATCACACACCCCTGCTGCAAACCAACATTCGCTGAGAACTAATCACTTTCCTCTCTTCCTACTCGAACACATGCCTTACATCCTTGATGAAAACTTTTCACTGCTTCTAGCAACTTACCTCCCACACCATATACTCTCCATACCTTCCGTAAAGCATCCCTATAATCTCTGTCATATGCCTTCTCCAGATCTATAAATGCTACATAAAAATCCATCTGTTTTTCTAAGTATTTCTCACATACATTCTTCAAAGCAAACACTTGATCCACACATCTACCACTTCTAAAACCACACTGCTCTTCCCCAGTCTGATGCTCTGTACATGCCTTTACCCGCGCAGTCAATACCCTCTCATATAATTTCCCAAGAATACTCAACAAACTTACACCTCTATAATCTGAACATTCACCTTTAACCCCTTTGCCTTTGTATAATGGCTTTATGCATGCATTCCACCAATCCTCAGGCACTTCACCATGAACCGTACATACTCCTTTTTTAATATATTCCACTGCAATACCATCCAAACCTGCCGGCTTTCATTTTCCACAATGCTTTCGCTACCTCTTCTCTGTTCACCAAACCATTCTCCCTGACCCTCTCACTTCGCACACCACCTCGACTAAAATACCCTATATCTGCCACTCTATCATCAAGCACATTCAACAAACCTTCAAAACACTCATTCCATTTCCTTCTCACTTCACCACTACTTGTTATTACCTCCCCATTAACCCCGTCACCGGTTCCCATTTGTTCTCTAATTTTCTCAGGATTATTCTACCATTAGGTGGGTTTTCAAACTCCAGTTGTTCAAAATATCCATTTTATATCAGTCAAGCTTTTGCCTCCACAGAGGCATCATCTGCAAAAAAAAGAGAGAAAACTGCACAATGAAATTTGGATATGAAACGTAAAACAGAAACATTTATAAGAAACAAACTCGAAAAATCCCATAGGACATAGCACATGAAGAGTAAGGGAAAACAATAAAAGCGATACAAATGAACACTATTATGACAGGTAGTATGGGCTACAACCTGCCTGGCTTTTTCTTTTGTTTCCTCTTTTAGAAATTGAAGTACAAGAGGGGGAGGGTTTCCAGCCCTTTTAGTTGCCTTCTATGACACGCAGGGATTACGGAAGTAGAATTCTTTCTCCTTTCTCAAGTTGCTGGTCTTTAAAAAACTATGCACAACTGTATTCAGTTTTATAAGTATTTGACTAATGTTAGTGATTTATTTTAACATGTAGATAACCCTAGAAGCAGTAAGTCCTATGTTACAATGTTATTATTTCCCTCCTCCCCAGAGTTCATAGCCTTCCATTGACCAGATCCCGGAAACTTTTGTGCTGATAGTATCTTTCAGTTCTCAGCCTTAGTTGTCTCTCAAGATCAAGTTGCAATGAAGTCATGAAGGTATCTGTTCACACTGCCTAAGTCTTACCAGTACTGACATGGGCTGTGTGTGAATTGGAAGTAATTTCATAGATGAGTGTGTGGAGGGAGTTGGAGGTTTTTTGTCTTTAGTAAATAGTTCACCGTTTCTGCATAATTTTTCCTTTTTAGACTATCTGTTGTGATCTCATGCCAACAGTAAGAATGGGAAGCCTCAGAAACGGGGTAAAGTTAATCTTATTGGGCGGCTACAACTGAGCACGGAGAAGAGCAAAGAAGAGGATAATGAGGGTATTGTTCAGCTGAGAATACTTCGCACTCAGGTTAGTACCTAGTGTCTGTGATTTTACTGCATGCATTTCCCTGTGAAATGTTGCATTGTAATTAATTGCTGGCTATGGAATAAAATAATGAACCCAGTACAATTAAATAACTAATCATAAAAGAGAATAAAGTTTAGTTGGATATTTTCCCCTCCATTCCTGCATTAGAGGTAGCGCCAATAAGAGGCGAATAAATGGCTTCATTCACCCAACCCCATTCTTGATTTGTAATGCACTAAAACCTTTGCCCCCTGTTCACAACCAAGCCCTGCAAGCCTTTAACCTTTCCATGGTTTCCCTTGACAGCTTTATATCCCCCGGTCCATTCCATTGGTAGTATGTAAACCCTTGTATATCACATAACTCCAGTTCACTCTCCCATGCATGTCTTTCATCTTTATGTGTGATCAGGCCCCAAACACTCAAAATCTTTTTCACTTCATCCTTCTTATTTCCAGTTTGATCTGTCCTTTTTCCTTATCCCCTCACTTTTTTTCAACCTTTCCTTACTCATTCTCTCCATCTATTCAAACCATTGCAGCACTCCCTCTTCAGATCACTCAACCTCACTACTCTTAATTTACCACACCTTTCTCTTACCTTTTTATTACATAATCAAACCACCTCACAGGACACATTGTCTTGATATATTTCATTGCCAACACTCTCATATGTAGGCCATGTCTTGCATCCATTACAACTTTATTTGGCATACTGTGCCTTTGAACAACCCATAACTTAGTTACATATTAATATAATCCCATGACCCACTTTACAGGGCCTCTGCATCTTCAAGGTTGCATTGCACTCTTGAGCAGGGAAATGATGTATTCCTTTAGAGTAAGGTCATTGATGAGATGATTGCTTTCTGTCCAGTGATGAAAAAACAGGCTCACTGAATATGACTTTTCTTTTGTAATATAACCTCTTGCAGGCAGAGTCTGGTCACACCCTAAGTTATGTATCACCTTTGCAGGCAGAGTCTGGTCACACCCATAGTTATGTATCACCTCTTGTAGGTAAAGTCTATTAACACCTTTAGGTATATACCTAGTGAATTATAGGTTTTCACCTGAAAAGTTAAGTGGCAAATATGAGTGTGAACATCATGTTGAGAGAGAAAACTGTAAGAACGTTTTGTTATTAGGTAAGTACTTACTAAGAGATGGTGACTCAAAATTTAATAATTTGATAAGAAGAATGACTAAAATTATATTTGATTAAGGTTACTGTTTAACTCAGTTCGCATAAGAAATGTCAAATATGCCGTTACAAAAATTTTTTCAATGTTACTCATTTTACAAATATGCCATCTATATGTTGATTTTCATCATTGCTTTGTAAAGATGAATTATCTATAATGGTATTTGTACCTGAATGACTGTTGGTGTTGTTACTTAAAATAATTTCATAAATCATTTATATACAGAAAGCTGTAATTGACATATCAGCATCCCATCATCTCTGCAACCAATCACAAGCCTCTTTGTAGAAACAGACAGGGCTTATTTGACATTTATGATGTGAATGGAATTTAATAGGTGCACGTGAAGACCAGATTTAACATGGACAAGACAAATGAAGGACCATGTGTAAATTCATAAGTCGGGAAAAGTCTTGTACAATTATGTCCAAATCAACAGCTCATGGAGATTTTGCTTTAGTTTCCAGTGTTGTATGTATAGGAATAGCTTATTGTATGTAGTAGACAAGTACCTAAAAGGTAGAATACTAACCATATAAATTCAGGGTATGCATATTTTATCTTTAGAGGAGTACAGTATCTTTCATACTTTGCTTTTCGTTGTAAGGTAGTATAAACTTCAGATTGAAAAATACATATGTTTTGTTTCATCAGATAAAGTAGTCCTGGTTATGAATGAAGTTGTTGAGTGTAGTATGCTTCATACAGAACATTTAGTTGGTACTAAATTTCTACATTCTTTCACAGGAGGCAATAGTAAAGATCTTGAAGATGCGGAAGAGGATCTCCAATGCACAGCTGCAGACAGAGTTAGTGGAAATGCTAAAGAATATGTTCCTACCAAGTAAAAAACTGATTAAAGAGCAGCTCGAATGGCTTATTGAACACAAGTATATGAAACGTGATGATGACAATATCAACATATTCATCTACATGGCTTAGCCACAGAATAATTGGTCATATCAAAAGAAAACCGTCTCTACATGCAACCTCATGGCACATTGTGCATCTGTAAATATATAAAGTCTCATGGCCAAATGGTTGTTGCAATGGCTGCTGCCTGCTTACTGTCTGGTGGCTGTTACTGTATAAATAAGTTTAAGATTTGTCACTTCTTATTGGCCAGATAGTTAAATGTTTCTTATATCAGCAAGCAGCCAATGTTGGGGTTCACACTTGGTAGGACTAGTACAGGCATGGGTAAGATGTGGACGCTACCACAAGCCAAGTTCATGAGTGACGTGACTTGTTGAAGCTGATCCAATGAAATTAAGGTGTTTAGGGAAACAAAGAATAATATAACAATTCACTGCCACTAATTTCCTAATTTTACACCCTTGCAAGTCACACATAAAAATAGAAGGTTGAAATTGTGTTATTCCATTATTGATTAATAGAGACAATAGGACTACGAGGGATTTGCAAGTTTTCTCAGATATACCTGAAATTTTTAATAAACATGACAGGTTTGGTTAACTGGGTCTTTAATAAAACAGGTCAGTTACGTGAAAAGTGAAAGATGCAAAGAGGTTGCTCCTAAAATAGTCTGATGCTGCAGTTGATGAACTGAATTCTGTGTATGATACTTCTAAGATCCAGTTTAAATTGAAGACAGAGAATCTGATTTTTAGTTAATCTATATATTGGTGTTTTGGGTAATATTGAAGTTGAGAATGAAACTAATTTGTTTCTTATGATTCATAGCCTCTTTTGTTTCTATCAGCTTTAATATTATTTTAGATTACTTTTTTGTAATTAGCAGTTAACATTAGTAAGAGTTACCACAACTGGTGTGAGGTGGAAAGGCTACAAAGATGTGGATCTCTGTTTTCTAGTGGATGGGTTATTGGGGATGGGGGAGGGGTTCAGTGAAAATGGCAGGCAAATACAGTGATGAGTTCCCTGCTTTGCTTAAACGTAACAGATTCTTAACTTCTTTGTTGAACCTGCCATAGGTTAGTAGCCTACTGTATTTGGGACCTAAATATGCTGAATCCCTTGCTAAGCATGTAGCATACTAGAAAACCTGTTTATAACAATTCCTTATGAATGCAGTATGCTCTGGGGCCTCATATACCCCTTAGAATTTAATAAAATGTTTGGAAGCTTTGATGACAATTTTTCAGTAAATTTGATTGATTAATTGCATGATATTTCATGGTTTTATTGGTTTCTTCAGTTGTCCTCATATTGATTTGTTGCCGTAGTATTAGAGATATTTTAGGTTCTAGCTTTTTGTTTATGAAATTAAGTGTATTTTGTTTGACTTGGAAGAAAAATTAGTTACACTGGGTGGCAATAAAAAAAGGGGGGGCTGCATGGAGAATATGCGAGATTTTCCTGTAAAGAAAATACAAAAAGGGGCTTGTGAGAAGTTTTATACAAAGTGGCTACACCCTGCCAGTGTCAAGAACCCCAACATTAAGTATCTTTTTCTCGTCTCATACCAAGAGTCACATTTCACTCTCTCATGGATTTATAGTTTTTATGATGTGTATTCTGTGACAAATGTATATAGTATGTGAAGAGTATAAAATTCTGCTGATGATACAGTGTGCTGCAGTGGTGACGAACTGGTGACTGGTGGTTTGTAGATGACTAGCTCCCATTTTTTAAAATCTGGAACTGTTTTTCCTGGCAGCATAATTACTACACTTTCTGCAGTATGATGATGTGCTGGTATTATTCATCTGCTGGTGCTTCACATTTCACTGAACAGATATTTGGAAATCAGTGTTTTAACTTCCTGCCAGAGCTGTTGTTATTTATATGCATATTGTGATGAGGTGCAAGCAAAAGTCAAAGGGATGACTTGCAACTGCTATTGAACTGTAGGCAATATGTTTTGCTAATTCACTGATTCATAGTTTATACAAATAATTTAAAACCAGAGTGACTGTGAGTGATATTTGACCATATTTAGTATATATTATAAATTGGCAGTTTATGTTATATAAGATGCAGACTCCTTGAGAGGATAGTGTGATGTACTGTCACAGTTATCTACCCAAAATTAGAGAGGAATTCCTTTATTTACTCCAAAGGCAGAGCATTGCAATGAATCCTTTTTCAACTTTTACTTCCACCAGCACTCTTGCAATGATCCGTTTGTCATATTGACATGTGATGAAAAATGTGAGCTGGCCAAGGAGTAGCCATTGTTGCATCACTGTAACATCGCCTTAATAGTGCCCTTGTGCACTGTCATTATGTACATATTATTACCATTCACTAACCTCTGAAAATGCCAACTGTCCAGAAGGCAAAATATTATGAGAACCATAGTGGTTTTTACTGGTATGTTATGTAACTATAGTAGAACAATCAGGATGGGGCAGCAGCAGCATGTATGAATATCCCTCTGTCTTTAAATGTATTCCTTTCTTGTATCCCTCTTAAAATTCATCTGAAATCATCATACCATCCCAGTGGTTTTAGCTCGACAGTGTATAATACAGCACAATACATCAGTCTATTCTAGGATGTTGTGATTTTATGTCAGAAGTCATCATTATAATGTATAATCTTAAACTGCGATTTTTTTTGTAAAAGTATTGAATTTTAGTTATTCCAGAAGTGCTCTGAATTGAAGACATGTTAAGGTACATTATGTCTGAATTTTATGCTATTTACTTTCAGAAAACCTGTTGCATTATTTTTTTGAAAAATTATGGTGTGTAGTGCAGCAGATAGAGGGGCACCTCTTATAGCTTATCTGACATACCACCAGTTCTGAATACCATAAAGCTGTATAGGGGCTTCTCGTTTAATGTATGGTGTGCATGCCTGAAAAGTTATTCCAAGAGAAACTACTTTAAACAAGGCCAACTTTACTGTAAATTTAATATCATAGAAAAAGGATATGTTCCTGACGAATATTTCTGGACATTTGTACATATGCTGTTGTGTGCTACTCAAGTATAATTCATTGAAGATTATTATCGTATGTTAAGTTAAAGTACTTTACTTACCAGCTAATATTATATTGCATTAATACATTCAGTTTTATGTCAAGATTGGTGGACTTTTTTCCATATTTGTTTGTCACCATCATAACTACTGGATGTTGGGCACTTTTCACTCATTATAGCAGGGTTTTGGTACACTTTTAAATAAGAAAATCTCTGATAGCTCAAACACATCATTTGGCAGAAAAGTGCTGCATTAATGTGTCACTTGTATGTTGACATTTTATCCATATAGCATGATCAGACAAACTCCATGCACATGCCATAGGTTTTACCAGTATGTAGTTTCAAATCTAAAGTTCAGCATTTTAATGCATGTTTACAATAAGTACATGCTTATTAATCTCTAAATTCTATAAACTGCTGAAAATTGTGTGGTGTTTGTTAACATTAATTGTAATAAAGTAATGAATGTGATTTTATGAAAATTTTGTGCAATGGTTGTACAACAATTTGTTTCTGTATAATAACTTACAACAGGTCTGGAGAGTGAGATAAGCAGATTCATCCTATTGCTGTCATATTATGGTATTTCATTGGCAGCATTATCAATTTATTAATTTTATGACATGTAAAATTGAATTATATAGAATACGGACACATTAAACAAGTAGCCCCTGTACATTCAAATAGAAATTTGTTAAGAGACAGAGCAAAACTTGAACTTGTGTGCTCATTCATACTTATCTTCTGGAACTTTGGGCACTATTGAAAGATTATGCAATCTCTGTAAGCCTTGCTTTTACTGTTAGTGTCCTAAGCATAGCTTAAAACACTCTAATTCTGTTTTGAAGTGAAAACCAGCCAAAAGAATTTTTTTTTTTAATATTTTGTTAATGATTCTTTTTCTGTAACATACTAGGTCTCCTAAATTCACGGCGTTCAAACTGATGTACTGCAATTACTGTCCCTTTCCATTCCTTTTTAACTGGGTCCCTTCCTCTTACTGTTTTCATGGTGTGTCTGGATTAGTTCAACCAATTTTATATTTTAGTGTAGCAGCATTTCTTGTAACACAAATATTTGTTCCATTGCCAATCAAGCTAAATCAGTATCTAGAACTGTATATCATATATTTCAGGTGCTTTTGTTGGATTTCCAAGGCTTGAGTTGTGCTGAGACATAGTGACCCAGACTCCTATAAAATTTGTTATGGTTTGCACTGCTAATCTTTATATGATTCATATTTTCTTAAATTGTGTATTATAATTAAATTGCATAGTTTGTACTGAATACAGACTGAATTTTTCATAAATGTGAGGCTTACTAATAGCATTATTTGTAAAATAATAATTGACAAATTCTATATATTTTTTAAACTTCGAATTATTTCAGCCAGTCACGCCATCAGCATGCTAAACCACAAGCTTAATGTTCAGATTGCTTATGTCGTTAAAATCATTTATATATCAGGAATGCCTTTAACTTTGAAAAGTTTAAATAATAATTGCCACTAATGACTAGCTGATCATTTTAAATAAACAGCCCATTTTATAAATAAAAGATGGTTTATTGATGGTAAATGAATTACTAAACTTTGCTCTTGGAATTGCTGTCTTAATTTAAGTGCAGTTTATGCTTGTATATGGTAACTAGTACATCTGGTCTTACCTGAACACTCAATCTCAGCATATTTTGATGTCTTTTGAAATTGTATGACTGGTTCTTTATATGATGATTAAAACAGCTTAGTATTGTGAAAAGCCATGGCACACCTTTTCGGTCTGTGTTAGTGATATTATTGCACATCATCTCATCCATCTCTGACACATTAAGGTATTATTTTGCAAGTGTTTTTAAAGCATTGTTTGTGAATTTGAGCTAAATGCACTAAACCGTGCATCAGAACACCCAGAGCTGTAATTTTCTGCAAGGGTGCAACTCCATGACTTTAGTGAAAGATTTCATATGTAGTGCCTTCCTTTTATTTAGATTAAATATTAAAGGTTGTCTCATACTGTAATCTCTACTTAGATCAGTTCTCAACCGTGTTTGGAAAATTTGCTGTGGCATTACTGGCTCCTCCTTTCTTATGGGCTAAGCAGTAAATCATGAATTGTAAGTTTTATCACTTGAAACTGTATTTTCTTGAGAATTATGAAATAACTTTAATGGTAGAATACAAGCAAATCAAATATGGAATCATATAATATATAAATGTGAGTGAATGTTTGAACCTGAGAATGCTTATGTGCTTTTATTGGCTGGCTCATACCTGCAACATTTTGTATTCCAGCAAGGGAGCATAGGCAATCATTACCAATCCAGTATGAACCTGAACCATAAGTCATTATAGTTTTGAAAATTTCTATACCTGATCTTGTAATAAGGCATTCTACCAAAAAACCGATATAACAATTATTTCTTCTGTGAATTTCTGGAGTCAAGAGAACACATAAAAGTAAAAACATAGCATTTGCTGAACATTGGTGAAAGTAGTTTTATGGTGGGTATACTGCACCAAGAAATATCAAATACTTTTGTGTAATATAAAAACAATTGTAAAACTTTCACTATAGCATTGACCCAATACTAAAGGTACCCTGGATGAATAGATTTCACCATTTGCAAGTAATTACTGAATTCATTCAAGGAATGAACAAATGAGAAAAAGTTAAATGTAACATAAGGGTATAACACTCCTGCCAGACCACAAACTTGTTCCTCTAAAGTCTTGTGTTGTTTCTGCTGTTCCCATCTTGTTGTATGCTGTGATGTTATTTTAAATATATGATTAATTCATTACAAATGTGTACATGCAATATACCAATATTTTTTTCATGCTTGTTGGCATTTGTTTGTAAGGTTTAGCCAGGAAGAGACAAAATGGTCTCGCTAACTCACATCCAACCTCTCGCCTGAACATGCAAGAGGGTAAAAAGTATGCATGGGATAGAGTAAATTGGACTGATGTGCTGTGAATGGACTGGACCACAAAGTTATGAGGCAGCTGGAGGAAATTACAGAAGGTTATAGAGCCTAGTTGTGAATAGGGGGCTTGTGGTTTCTGTGCAATGAACATAACAGAATGGATGTGAGTAAATAAGGCCTTTCTTGATCAATTCCTGGTGCTACCTTGCCAACATGAAAAATGGTGAAAAAATATGAAAATTTTTCTCTTCATACTAGATCACCATTTCCTGCATTTGCAAAGTTGCGCCAGGAACAAAGAAAGGCCACATTTACTCGCATCCATTCTCAAGCTGTCACATGCAATGTGTAACACATGCCAAGTCAAGGTGGCTTTAAGAAGAAGGCAGAGGGACTGTGAGAAACAGCTTTTCCATTAGTGGCACCTTCCACTTAATCCCCTGCATCATGACAAGTCCTTTTAAAAGAAATATAATTGCCTGCAACAAATACAATGTCATATAATGAAAATATAATTTACATATGAACTGAAATAATTGTCATTACATCTTTCCCCAAAACAAAAAAATAAAACCAAATAAACTAAACATTACTTATAGTTATGCAAAGTACAAAGATTACTTTTACATCATACATACATAGATCTTACCTCTTAGGGGATTCTGTTAGTCTACATCTAGATGTTCTAATCTCACTGCACTAATGCTTACTCCTCTGTGGTGTACCTTCAGCCCAAATGACTTAAAGCATCAGCTATATGCATGCCCTTCCTTTTCTTATAATGTACCTCTAAGGAATATTCCTAGTCTATAAAGCATTCTTTGTAACCTAGGAGGATCAGACAACAAATACTTCTTGAAAATACTCTCTAAGGGTATATGATCAGTTTCTACAACTTTACTTCTCCTATACAGATAAGGAATTTTTCAGCTCCCAAAAACAATGGCCAAAAATCTCCTTTTCAATTTGCTCTAAGTTTTAGTCAGGGACTTGGAAGCATATGCAACAGGGTGATCTTTCTGAAGAATACAAACCCCTAAGGCATACCCTGAGGCATCAACAGTTAAAGTTACAGGCTTAGATACATCATAATACCCAAAATTGGGGCTTCCGACTATTTGCTTAAGTTTCAGAAAACATGTCTATCCCTTATATATACAGACATGTTGAGTATATAAGTGATGCTGCAAAGGCTTTACTGTACCTTAATTACCCGATTAAACTGGGAAATGAGTACTGGTGATAGACATATAAATATATAAAACCTGGAATCAAACGGCTTCTATCTTCAAGTATATGCAAAAAAGAAACAAAAATTATTAATGGAAGGACACACAGATGAAGGATATATTCCCCCATACAATAGCTATATAAGATCTGACATAATATGGTAATGATTGCAACAAGAAACAGCGCAATGCTTTCATACAAATACATGAGAAATACAACTCTACTAAATGAAGAATTTACACAACTGAATTTTCTGGGAGGTGGCTAAGGAATGGAGAAATACAGTAAATGTGCATAGAGTAATCTGAGGAAACTGAAGAACTATCTTGGTGTTTGAAGAAATAGAAGATGGAGTGGTGAGCATGTAGAAAATATGGCCAAACAATGAGAAGTGTTCTCAGCTAAAGGTGAATGGAAGTGAGTAAAGGATGACTCATGTGACATAAGGGGTGACAAAAAGTAATATGACTTTAACAGCCTCCCAACTACTCAGAAATGTATAATGGTTAATAATACAATAAACAGACTACAAGAAAGCAGAATATAAACTTATTACATTAAACATATGAAACTAACATCCATTCAGTTTTATAATCTATTCAAATATAAATATACTTTCTAAGTAGTTTTAAAACTTAGAAATGTATACATATATCAACAAAAAACAGACTGGTCTTAATCTACTAACAATTTCTTTTATTAATATCCTTCACTACCTACTTTCTTCTTTAACTCTTAGGGTGACAGTTTGGCTCTTCCTTGCACTTGGTCTTTTTATTCTTTTCTCCAAATCTTCCAGTACCATATTTCGTTCTTGTCTCTCTGCCCTTCTACGTTTCTTCAAATACTTCTGTCTTTTTTTCTCTTCCAAGTCAGGATCTCTACACAAATAAAGAGTCTGGTTAAGAGAGTAGAAGAGGTTGTTAAATGGTTTGAGCACATGGAGAGAATGAAAGAGGAAAGGGGGCCAAAGAGGATATATGTGCCAGAAGTGGAGGGAACAAGGAGAAGCGGAAGACCAAATTGGAGGTGGAAAGATGGAATGAAAAAAATTTTGAACAATCAAGGCCTGCACATGCCTCGCAACTATATAATATTGTTGGAACTACTATTCCTTCAAACATGCCCATTTTAGCTCTTTGAGATAACGTTCTCTCTTTTCACACTTTCTTCATTCCTCCCAGAACCTTCGCCCCCTACCCTAACCCTGTGATTCAACTCGCTTTCATATCTCTGTTCACTGCTAAGTCCACCCCAAGATATCTAAAACATTTCCCTTCCTCCAATTTTTCTCCAATCAAACTTACATCCCAATTTATTTGTCCCTCATCCCTACCGAACTTAACAACCTTGCTCTTATTCACATTTACTCTCAACTTTCTCCTTTCACATGCTTTTCCAAACTCGGTTACCAACTTCTGCAGTTTCTCGCTTGAATCAGCCACCAGTGCTGTATCATTGGCGAACAACAACTGACTTACTTCCCAGGCCCCTCATCTCCAACAGACTGCATACTTGCCCCTATCCCCAAAACGTGCATTTACCTCCCTAACCATCCAATCCACAAACTTATGCCTTGTCCAGGTCTAAAAATACTACATACAAAACAATTTGTTTTTCGAAGTATTTCTCACATACATTCTTTAAAGCAAACACCTGATCCACACATCCCCTACCATTTCCAAAACCACACTGCTCTTCCCCAAACTGATGCTCTGTACATGCCTTCACCTTCTCAATCAATACCTTCCCATATAATTTCTCAGGAACAATCAACAGACTTATGCCTCTGTAGTTTGAATACTCACTTTTATCCCGTTTGCCTTTGTACAATGGCATCATGCATGCATTCCTCAGGCACTTCATGATGATCCATACATACACTGAATATCCTTACCATTGGATCAACATCACAGTTGCCCCCTTTCTTAATAAATGCAACTGCAATACCATCCAAACCTGCCACCTTGCCAGATTTCATCTACTGCAAAGCTTTCACTAATCTCTTCTCTCTTAACCCAGTCGCCCCCTTTCTTAAGTTCAACTGCAATACCATCCAAACCTGCCAACTTGCCAGATTTCATCAACTGCAAAGCTTTCACTAATCTCTTCTCTCTTAACCAAACCATTCTCCCTGACCCTCTCACTTTGCACACTACCCCAACCAAAACACCTTACATCTGCCACTCTATCATCAAACACATTCAACAAACCTTCAAAATACTCCATCTCACTTCATCACTACCAGTTATTCCTTCCCACCTGGCCCCTTCACTGATGTTCCATTTGTTCTCGTCTTACGAATGTTATTCACCTCCTTCCAAAATATCTTTTTATTCTCCCAAAAGTTTAATGATACTCTCTCCCCCCAGCTCTCATTTGCCCTCTTTTTCAACCCTTGCACCTTCCTCTTGGCCTCCTGCTGCTTTCTTTTATACATCTCCCATTCATTTGCACTCCTTCCATCTAAGTATAGTCCAAATGCCAGACACGAACACCACCATCCAGTAATGCTTATTTACCAACGGCGTCTTTGCTACGTCTCCTTACCTCCGGCTGCTTTCTTTTATACATCTCCCAGTCATTTGCACTCCTTCCATCTAAGTATTGTCCAAATGCCAGACTCGAACACCACCATCCAGTAATGCTTATTTATCAATGGCGTCTTAGCTACGTCTCTTCCTTTTATATATCAACTGACTGTTCTACGTCTTCTATCTCATTCTTGTATCTCCCCTGATGATGTGATCATTTCACAAAAGTGCATTTAAAAACGTGTTTCATTTTCCTTGTGGTTTTATGCATATACTAAATCACGTGCACCACCTGGGAAATGAGTCAGTTTTTGTTCGCTTATGATACAGCTATGGTGGCTGATTCAAGTGAGAAACTGCAGAGGTTGGTGACTGAGTTTGGTAAAGTGTGTGAAAGAAGAAAGCTGAGAGTAAATGTGAATAAGAGCAAGGTTATTAGGTACAGTAGGGTTGAGGGACAAGTCAACTGGGAGTTAAGTATGAATGGAGAGAAACTGGAGGAAGTGAAGTGTTTTAGATATCTGAGAGTGGATTTGGCAGTGGATGGAACCATGGAAGAGGAAGTGAATCATAGGGTGGAGGAGGGGGCGGAAGTTCTGGGAGCATTGAAAAATGTGTAGAAGTCGAAAACGTCATCTTGGAAAGCATAAATGGGTATGTTTGAAGGAATAGTGGTTCCAACAGTGTTATATGGTTGCACGGCGTGGGCTATAGATAGAGTTGTGGGGAGGAGGGTGGATGTGCTGGAAATGAGATGTTTGAGGACAATATGTGGGGTGAGGTGGATTGATCAAGTAAGTAATGAAAGGGTAAGAGTGATGTGTGGTAATAAAAAGAGTGTGGTTGAGAGAGCAGAAGAGTGTGTTTTGAAATGGTTTGGTCACATGGAGAGAATGAGTGAGGAATAATTGACTAAGAGGATATATGTGTCAAAGGTGGAGGGAATGAGAAGTGGGAGACCAAATTGGAGGTGGAAACATGGAGTGAAAAAGATTTTGAGTGATCGGGGCCTGAACATGCAGGAGGGTGAAAGGAGTGCAAGGAATAGAGTGAATTGGAACAATGTGGTATATTGGGGTTGGAACGATGTGGTATATTGGGGTTGACATGCTGTCAATGGATTGAACCAGGGCATGTGAGCGTCTGGGGTAAAACATGGAAAGTTTTGTGGAGCCTGGATGTGGAAAGGGAGCTGTGGTTTCGGTGCAGTATACATGACAGCTAGAGATTGAGTGTGAACAAATGTGGCCCTTGTCTTTTCCTAGCGCTAATTCACGCACATCAGGAGGGGGTTGTCATTTCATATGTGGCGGGGTGGCGACGGGAATTAGTAAGGGCAGACAGTATGAATTATGTACATGTGTATATATGTATTGACCAAGAGGATATATGTGTCAGAGGTGGAGGGAACGAGAAGTGGGAGACCAAACTGGAGGTAGAAAGATGGAGTGAAAAAGATTTTAAGTGATTGGGGCCTGAACATGCAGGAGGGTGAAAGGCGTGCAAGGAATAGAGTGAATTGGAATGATGTGGTATTACCGGGGTCGACGTGCTGTCAATGGATTGAACCAGGGCATGTGAAGCATCTGGGGTAAACCATGGAAAGTTCTGTGGGGCCTGGATGTGGAAAGGGAGCTGTGGTTTCGGTGCATTATTATATGACAGCTAGAGACTGAGTGTGAACGAATGTGGCCTTTGTTGTCTTTTCCTAGCGCTACCTCGTGCACATGAGGGGGGAGGGGGTTGTTATTTCATGTGTGGCGGGGTGGCGATGGGAAAGAATAAAGGCAGACAGTATGAATTATGTACATGTGTATATATGTATATGTCTGGGTGTGTATATATATGTATACGTTGAGATGTATAAGTATGTATATTTGCGTGTGTGGACATATGTGTATGTGGGTGGGTTGGGCCATTCTTTCATCTGTTTCCTTGCGCTATCTCGCTAACACGAGACAGCGACAAAGCAAAATAAATAAATAAATAAATATATATTTTTTTTTCATTTTGCTTTGTTGCTGTCTCCCACGTTAGCAAGGTAGTGCAAGGAAACAGATGAAAGAATGGCCCAACCAACCCACATACACATGCATGTACATACAAGTCCAAACACACAAATATACATACCTATACATCTCAACGTATACATATATATACACACACAGACATATACATATATACACATGTACATAATTCATACTGTCTGCCTTTATTCATTCCCATCGCCACCCCGCCACACATGAAAGAACAACACCCTCCCCCCTCATGTGCGCGAGGTAGCGCTAGAAAGACAACAAAAGCCCCATTTGTTCACACTCAGTTTCTAGCTGTCATGTAATAATGCACCAAAACCACAGCTCCCTTTCCACATCCAGGCCCCACAGAACTTTCCATGGTTTACCCCAGACATTTCACATGCCCTGGTTCAATCCACTGACAGCACATTGACCCTGGTATACCACATCATTCCAATTCACTCTATTCCTTGCACGCCTTTCACCCTCCTGCATGTTCAGGCCCCGATCACTCAAAATCTTTTTCACTCCATCTTTCCACCTCCTCGTTCCCTCCACCTCTGATGCATATATCCTCTTGGTCAATCTTTCCTAATGTTGAAATGTATAGGTATGTATATGTGCGTGTGTGGACATGTATGTATATACATGTGTATATGAGTGGGTTGGGCATTCTTTGGTCTGTTTCCTTGTGCTACCTTGCTAACGTGGGAGACAGCGACAAAGCAAAATAAATAAATGAATAAATAAATATATTTTTTTTTTCATACATATTCACCTTATCCCGCTTTAGAGAGGTAGCATTAATAACAGAGGAGTAAGCCTTAGATGGAATATCCTCACTTGGCCTACCTCTCTATTTCTTCTTTTGGAAAATTGAAATGGGAAGGGAGGATTTCCAGCCACCAGCTCCCTCTCCTTTTAGTTGCCTTCTACGACACACAGGGAATACATGGGAAGTATTCTTTCTCCCCTATCCCCAAGGACATATATATATATATATATATATATATATATATATATATATATATATATATATATATATATATATATATATATATACTTTTGGTACCTGTTTCCTGATTTCCATATTACCAAGTTAGTACCAGGAACCTACACTCTCTGTCATGAATAATGAATCAAAACTGGCTCCCCCTATCTACAACTAGGCCTGACAGATCTTCCCTTGGTTTCTCTTGACTGCTTTATATGGTGTGGTTCGGCTCAATGACAACTTGTAACCCCTTTTACTAAAAACCCTATTTACTACATTACTCCGATTTTCTGTTTCTGTTGTGTGAGGTTTGTCTGCAATGTGGCAGTAAGGTGAACTCACCTTCCTGCCCGATGAACACCTACAGAGCACCTAGAAAACTCACAAAGCTATGCATGTCCATAGGGCACATCCATAGGTAAAGGAATATATGTTGTATGTCTGTGTGAAGAGAGTAAAGGGCAATCTAGGAGTAAGTGTTCACCATCTTCAGTATGGATGTTTTATCTTGAACATAAGTAATATAGCAATATGTTGAAACAGTGGTGGTAAAGTTGCAAAGGATTGGTGGTGCCCAGAATGCATATGAAAAAGTGTAACTCACACATGTCTGGGAAGTGTAGTTTTAGATGGGTATATGTTTGGTGGGGTGATGTTTAAGAGGGCCGGGAGAGCTACTGACTATTGCTTATCAGGTCATTTCAGTGTAAATGTGTTTTATCAGTGTTGTGTTTGCTGGGGATGGGGGGAACCTGTAAATACAAGGCAATGAAGTGTAAGGCAGGGGTAAGCATATATTCCTACTTACAGGATTGCAGTTAGTTATGGAATGGTTTAAATGAGAAATGCTTTGTGCTGTTGCAAAGAAATGAGTGTCAAAGATATTGAGGTTCAACTGTACTGGGAGAATCTGTTTCATTATTTAGGGTGCTGAGTGCTCTGTTTTAAGGTTTGCAATTTTGTTATATCTGTTTTTTTAAAAGGGTGAAGCAGATGGTCTGTTTGTACAGGATACTGATGGATTCTTTTCTTCCAAATCTGGTACTCGTACGTATTAGTATGTTGCCTTTGTGTTGTTGACTGTGGCGTGGGGAGTGAATCTCTCATTTGTCATTTGCAATGCCTAAAATAGTTAAGAATTTTGTTAAATGAAAGTGTTGGGTCATTCTCTTACCATCACAAACCTTTTTAAACAAGCAATATATTCCACACAACTTTTTTACAATCCTCATTTGATTTTCAGAGAGCCTTAATACTTTTCCCAAGCAAGCACAACATATTTTACATACTGCTTATATAAATTCTCATATTACATATGTATGCCACAATGCTAATGTACTACATTTCCCCCAACTCTATTGCCCGAACACGTCTGTTCCTGCAGATATATATAATTTCTTACATTAATCTTAAATATTCCCACACTAGCAATAAATTTCTTACTAACTTAGCTTATATCTC
Organism: Panulirus ornatus; assembly: GCF_036320965.1. NCBI lineage: Eukaryota > Metazoa > Arthropoda > Malacostraca > Decapoda > Palinuridae > Panulirus > Panulirus ornatus. The sequence goes on from NC_092235.1 coordinate 29,002,454, forward strand.
ACTTTCCTATGTAAAAAGGTTTTCACATTACCCAAACTATTTTTTACAACAGCCTCACAATATGCTTCTCTTACTATCCATATAACAATTATTTAGCAGGTTGTCAATATTGTTTCTAACTATTTAAAACTTGACTGCCTTTAGGTTATTCTTTAAAGAAAACACCTGCACCCAGAACTTTTCCAGCTCTTACCTCCCCTCTAATATAAGTCGTTTACGCTTGTTGATATTTCGCTTCTCATCAAAATCAGTCTCATCCAACTTGATCTCCTGTTCCCGTCGTGTTACATTAACCTGCTTCATGATCTTCTGCACCATTACCTCATCCACCTGTAAATCCAATATCATCTTAACATTCCCCTGCAGACACATTAAAAGATGCTGATGGATTTTTAACAGCCTTGAGGACAACCTCAGTTGCCATACCATTACAGAGATGCAAAATTCTTGTAATCAGATGAAAATGTTTACAAGGTTTTCAAAATTCATTCAATACTTGGATGGTAGCATTACTGTTTTAGTCCCACTTACCAAACACCTGAATTTTGTATGGCCCAATGCTTCAAGAATACCATAACCAAGTCAACATTGGGTTGAAATAAGGCAGGAAGGCAAACTCTATAAAGTATGACAGTGATTTTCTAAATTTTGCCTAGTTTAATGAAGGCGTGAGGCTTGCCCCCCTTATGATTCACACAATGGAAAAGAGGCAAATAACTGACAAGTCATTTTCAAGTCAACTGACTCATCAGCAACTTGAAGAGTCAATTATACCTCCTTCAACCACTTATCAAGACTGTAACGATAATGTAAGTCATATAAGATCCAATATCAGCATAAAATTTTAAATGTTTCTGAAATTCTGAAGTCTAATGTGGCAGTATCATAACCAACGAGGTAGGTGGTGCTACTGTGGAAAGTAAAGAAGCTCGGAATTAGGAAAAGTATTGTGTTTAAGCAACACGAGGGGTACTCTAGTTTTACTGGAGTAGCCAATTCTCACCCCGCCTTCTCATTGTGACCTCCTCAGTACAGCCCGTAGGAGTGGAACAAAAGGGGGATGCACTGCCCAATTACATCAGGGCAATAGTTTTAGATTTGGACAAACACTCGAGATGTACTGTTACTTTTAGTTTTGATAATTTTAGAGCCTCGATGCCTCTGGAAATAATGCACTGGAGATGCCCTCTGCCAGTGACCTGTCATGGGTGGGTGAGGAACAAAAGGCTAAGAAGTGGCACTGAAGTCTACCAGTTATGCTGAGTTAAAAGGAACAAGCAATTAAGGATGAAGGTGCTGAATGTGAATGGGATGACTTGGGAGAATAAATGGAGGGAGATTGTGGAGAGGCTTAAAAGTTATAGCATAGATGTGCTAGGGATTGGAGAACCCATATCCTCATGCAGGGTGTCTGGAATGAAAATGAAAATGATAAATGGAAGATATGGGAGGGCATGGAAGGAGGTGTGGTATGAATGGGAATGCAAGAAAATTATCAGGGAAGAGGGAAGGAAGGATGTGCAATTCTGCTATCACCAAGAGTATAGGAGGGTGTCACCGAGAATGGATAGAATGGATCAAGAAAAGTGTGGGTGAAAGGAAAGACTGGGATTGTGAATATGAAGTGTATGAGGTAAAGATGAAATGAAGCTTTTCCGGAGGAATTTGAATGACTACAAACAAATTTGAGAATGAGAAAAACATGGTTGTATTGGGATATGTATGCGAAAATGGGATGTGATGGTATTGGTGAGATAGGTGGTAAATGGGGGAATGCCTAGAGTAAATGAGAATGGAGCTATCCTGTGGATATTTGAGCTGAGAGGGGTTTAAATTCCTTGCAAACATCTTTTTTCAGCACAAGATGATCTACAGATATACATGATTGACGAATGTTGGAAGAGAAGAGCAAAGGGCTTTGATTAACTGTGGCAGTGATTGAAAGATTGAGAGAGGCTGTGCTGGATGCTAGAGTCATGAGAGCATTCTTTGGAGACATCATTTCTCAGTTGTTGTGGGGATGAGGATCAGGGAGAAGTGGAAGTATAGTGCAAGGAAGAATGGAGAGGAAAAAGTGTTGGCAAGCGAGAAGATGAATCTGGAAAAATACAGGAAGGAGTATGAAAGGAAGTTAACTGAAAGCTTAGATGAATGTGCAGTGAATGCAGGAATGCGGTCATGAGAGCATTCTTTGGAGACATCATTTCTCAGTTGTTGTGGGGATGAGGATCAGGGAGAAGTGGAAGTATAGTGCAAGGAAGAATGGAGAGGAAAAAGTGTTGGCAAGCGAGAAGATGAATCTGGAAAAATACAGGAAGGAGTATGAAAGGAAGTTAACTGAAAGCTTAGATGAATGTGCAGTGAATGCAGGAATGCGGTCATGTGCAAATGAGATGTTTAAAATGTTTTGAGAAATATCAGTACAGGTTGTAGAATCAGTAGTTGTATACAAGGTATTGAGATACAGGAATAAAAAGGGCAATGCACAGTGGAAAGAAGAAATTACAAATGCTGTGGAGGAGAAGAAAAAGGCATATAGCAGATTGCTCAATAGGAATGTACCAGTGGACATTCAGAAAATAGGAGTGAAGAATACAAAATATATAAGCAGAATGTTAAGAAGCTGATAGAGGAAAGCAAAAAAAAAAAGAGTAGATGAAGATTTTGAAGAAAGTTAAGAGAAAAGTTTCAGGGTAATAAGAAACAATACTGGAAGGAGGTAAAGAAGGAAAGAGTGGAAATGTTAATGTAAGAAGTAAGGAAGGGGAACTGCTGAATCAAAAAGAGGAAGTGAAAGGAAGACGGAAAGAGTCTTTTGAAAAACTGATGAATGTAGAAAAGGGGGAGGCAGCTGTTGTTCCATGCATGGGTACAGAGGAAGGAAGGAAGAGAATACAAGTGCAGGGGCCTATAGCAAAGAGGAAGGTAAGAAGGGCAATAATGAGGCAGAAAGTAGGAAATGCACCTGGAGTGGGTGGGATTCATCTTATATGTAACTTAACATGGAAAGAGAAGGTTATGCCTGAGGAATGAGTGAAAGCTATCATTCTTCCTTATTCAAAGGAAAAGGTGGGAAGGATGTATGTAACAATTATATGGGAATAAGTCTGTTAAGTATAACTGGAAAAGTGTAGGCAAGAATTTGAAGTGACAGTCTTCCTTTATTCAAAGGAAAAGGTGCGTAGGATGTATGTAGTAATTACAGGGGAATAAGTCTTCTTAAGTATACCAGGAAAAGTGTATGCAGGGATATTAACTGACTGTGATGGAAGTAACTGAATGCAGAATAAGTGAAGAGCAAGGGGGTTATACATAAAATAGGGGTCGTGTGGATCAGATTTTTGTAGTAATGATGACCATGGAAAAGTATTTAGCGAAAGGTAAGAAGTTGTATACAGCTTTTGTGGATCTGGAGAAAGTGTATGACAGAGTCGAGTGGAATGCTTTGTGGGATGTGTTAAGGATATATGGTATAGGGGACAACTAATGGATGGTGTAAAAGCCTTCTACAGATAAGTAAATACAAGTGTAAGTGTGGATGGAGAGCTGAGCTAAAGTTTTGGGGTACATGTATGTGGAAGGCAGGGCTGTGTGATGACACCATGGCTTTTTAATATGTATATATGGTTGAAGTGATAAGAGAGATGAAAACAAAACTAGGGAAAAGGGGTGCAGAGATGGAGTGTGTTGGTGAGATATGGTGGCTAGTGGCAAGCCTGTTTGCAGATGATACTGTGTTGTTTGGTGAGGGTGAAGAGGAGCTGCTGAAGGGTGTAAGTGTGTTTTATGATGTATGTAAGCGGAGGAGATTGAAGGTAAATCCAAGTAATGGTGTTTAAAGGAAACGAGTGAAAATATAATTTTGTAAAACCATATGGAGCGAAAGAAGAAAGTGTACTACATTGTGCTGTGCATATGAAGGGGAAAAGACTGGAAGAGAGGGAATTTAAGTATCTGGGAGCTGTGTTGGGTAAGTGTGGTGATAAGGAAGGAGAGTTAAGGGAGAAAGCAGTGCAGGGTAGAAGTCATTGTGTCTCTTAATAGAATAATGAAGGGCAGATATGTAAGGAGGTCAAGAGAAAGGTGCAAGAAGTGAAAAAGAGGGCAAATGAGAGTTGGGGTGAGAGAGTATCATTAAATTTTAGGGAGAATAAAAAGATGTTCTGGAAGGAGGTAAATAAAGTGCGTAAGACAAGGGAGCAAATGGGAACTTCAGTGAAGGGCGCAAATGGGGAGGTGATAACAAGTAGTGGTGATGTGAGAAGGAGATGGAGTGAGTATTTTGAAGGTTTGTTGAATGTGTTTGATGATAGAGTGGCAGATATAGGGTGTTTTGGTCGAGGTGGTGTGCAAAGTGAGAGGGTTAGGGAAAATGATTTGGTAAACAGAGAAGAGGTAGTAAAAGCTTTGCGGAAGATGAAAGCCGGCAAGGCAGCAGGTTTGGATGGTATTGCTGTGGAATTTATTAAAAAAGGGGGTGACTGTATTATTGACTCGTTGGTAAAGTTATTTAATGTATGTATGAATCATGGTGAGGTGCCTGAGGATTGGCGGAATGCGTGCATAGTGCCATTGTACAAAGGCAAAGGGGATAAGAGTGAGTGCTCAAATTAGAGAGGTATAAGTTTGTTGAATATTCCTGGTAAATTATATGGGAGGGTATTGATTGATAGGGTGAAGGCATGTACATAGCATCAGATTGGGGAAGAGCAGTGTGGTTTCAGAAGTGGTAGAGGATGTGTGGATCAGGTGTTTGCTTTGAAGAATGTATGTGAGAAATACTTAGAAAAGCAAATGGATTTGTATGTAGCATTTATGGATCTGGAGAAGGCATATGATAGAGTTGATAGAGATGCTCTGTGGAAGGTATTAAGAATATATGGTGTGGGAGGCAAGTTGTTAGAAGCAGTGAAAAGTTTTTATCGAGGATGTAAGGCATGTGTACTTGTAGGAAGAGAGGAAAGTGATTGGTTCTTAGTGAATGTAGGTTTGCGGCAGGGGTGTGAGATGTCTCCATGGTTGTTTAATTTGTTTATGGATGGGGTTGTCAGGGAGGTGAATGCATGAGTTTTGGAAAGAGGGGCAAGTATGAAGTCTGTTGGGGATGAGAGAGCTTGGGAAGTGAGTCAGTTGTTGTTCGCTGATGATACAGCGCTGGTGGCTGATTCATGTGAGAAACTGCAGAAGCTGGTGACTGAGTTTGGTAAAGTGTGTGAAAGAAGAAAGTTAAGAGTAAATGTGAATAAGAGCAAGGTTATTAGGTACAGTAGGGTTGAGGGTCAAGTCAATTGGGAGGTAAGTTTGAATGGAGAAAAACTGGAGGAAGTAAAGTGTTTTAGATATCTGGGAGTGGATCTGGCACCGGATGGAACCATGGAAGTGGAAGTGGATCATAGGGTGGGGGAGGGGGCGAAAATTCTGGGAGCCTTGAAGAATGTGTGGAAGTCGAGAACATTATCTGGGAAAGCAAAAATGGATATGTTTGAAGGAATAGTGGTTCCAACAATGTTGTATGGTTGCGAGGTGTGGGCTATGGATAGAGTTGTGCGCAGGAGGATGGATGTGCTGGAAATGAGATGTTTGAGGACAATGTGTGGTGTGAGGTGGTTTGATCGAGTAAGTAACGTACGGGTAAGAGAGATGTGTGGAAATAAAAAGAGCGTGGTTGAGAGAGCAGAAGAGGGTGTTTTGAAATGGTTTGGGCACATGGAGAGAATGAGTGAGGAAAGATTGACCAAGAGGATATATGTGTCGGAGGTGGAGGGAACGAGGAGAAGTGGGAGACCAAATTGGAGGTGGAAAGATGGAGTGAAAAAGATTTTGTGTGATCGGGGCCTGAACATGCAGGAGGGTGAAAGGAGGGCAAGGAATAGAGTGAATTGGATCGATGTGGTATACCGGGGTTGACGTGCTGTCAGTGGATTGAATCAGGGCATGTGAAGCGTCTAGGGTAAACCATGGAAAGCTGTGTAGGTATGTATATTTGCTTGTGTGGACGTATGTATATACATGTGTATGGGGGTGGGTTGGGCCATTTCTTTCGTCTGTTTCCTTGCGCTACCTAGCAAACGCGGGAGACAGCGAAAAAAAAAAAAAAAGATATTTAAATATGGAGGTGAAGCGAAGATTAAGGGATTGCAAAGTTCCTCCCAACCCTGACCTATGTAGGCGAAACATGGATGTGGAATGAGGCACAGAGGTCAACTGTTACACGTGGCAAGGAGAGTCTGTATGACTGTGAACTAGTCTAGATGACTGCTGTGATCCTCAGTTCATGGGACCATATATTTTTCCATCAATTTCTAAGTAAGATAAATGTTTTTAGCAGACTAGTTGTCTCAGGAGAAACCCATTGCTAATGACTGACAATAGCATAAACATATGTGTTAATGGATTTTGAAGATAGAGACCCTTTCAAGTAGCTGTGCTGCCACAACAGAAAAGAAACACTTAGACTCATTTAGCATATTTGTAGTTGAGATGACGTATACAGCAAACACCAAAACTCACTTCCATCTAAGCACAAAAGTGTTTCCTTATGACAAAATTTATCTAATTTTTGCATGTCATACCACAATCTTCTATTTAAATCTATTTGTATAAGCTCCTCATTTTTCTACTGACCTTCAGTTCAATCATTTTCCTTCGTGTCTCTGCCTCAATTGCCAACAAAAGCTTGATTTCATGTGGAGTGATGAAAGTAAGAGCCTGGCCAGCCCTGCCAGCTCGGGCAGTTCTCCCAACACGGTGGATGTAAGTCTTCGGGAGGCTAGGGATGGCATGGTTGACCACCAATTCCACCTAGGGCAAAGGTCAAACACAAACATAATTACTAATTTGAAGTGGCAAGGCACTCAAATGCAAAAGGTGGTAAAATCATAAACATCCTTCCAACTATTTTCCATTTACATGCTTTAAGAAAGAGTGTATCCAGGGCTCTGACTTGACAAAGATCAGTCCTCAACACAATCACTACCAAATTAAAATCAGTTTCACCAAAGACTTGAACTCTAATCTCATGGGTTCTCGAAGCAGATGACTATACAATGTAACCCCTTCAAACCTTATGAATCAGAAATGAAATCCCACTTTATATCCAAGTTAGCAATATCCTCATTTCTCAACAATTTTATGTGACAACTAAAGATCTATCAAGAAAGTCCTCACATTCATCTAAATTACCTTGTCTTACTGAAAAACTAACTCAATTCCATCCTTCTGAGTCAACATCTGGAACCTCTTCAATCCACTCCAATTCACTTTGCTTTCATGCACAGGCTTTACTACTGCTATCTCTTTTCTACCTGCTACACAAATGGGTAGCCTACTAAGTTCTCTAAAACTGATCTATGCTCATTTCTGAGTGTCTATTCATTCCTCTTAACAAGGTAGAAATGGTGATGGCAATAATATAAGTAGTAAGTACAACAGTAGGAAGCAGTAACAGTAGATACAATAGCAACAGAAACGGCAACAACCTCTGTACTCTACAATTTACTACTGTCATGAATAGGTAGTAGTTGGTAGGCAGTCAGAGACCAGGGGGGGTACATTAATGTTACTACACACATGGGTATCAGGATGGTTAGTGACAGCTGTGTAGTGAGCCAGCACTTCAGTGGTTGTCTAGCTGCACTCCTTTGACCCAGGTAGCAGTCTTTTCTTTCTGCCTCACCCACACATGGTCTGCTAGCATTCTGCCTACAAACATACAATCTCTCCTTGTCACATAACACTTGACAACACTTAACTCACACAACTCATTCTTTAACCAGATTTTCCTAAGGCTGGTGCTATGCATTACCCCTGCCTTTCAGCAAAATGGTAGAAGCAATAGACAGAAGTGGTCATTAGGAACATTAAACAAATGCATTAGGTAAAACCATTAGGTAGCAGGAAGTAGGAACAGTAGGTGGGAGGAACAGAGAGAAGCAGCAGGTTGGAAGATTAGGTATACATATTAGGTAAAAGTAGTCAGTAGGAACATTTGGCAGGAGCCTCTGAAAACAATATGGTAGAGTTTCCGTCTGCCAGTGGCCTGTTAAGGGTGAGGCACTATAGGCTAATAAGCAGCACAGGCATTCACCATGTATGGAGGAGACTCTTTGGCTGTGGCCATCTCTTGAGGGAGTTCCCAAACAGAATGGGTATCAGAGATATAAATAGAAAGATAGACAGACAGGTAGATAATCATAAATGCAAAGATACTGTGGTGCATGGGAAGGCTATGGATAAACCTTTACACTGTAAAGCAGAAGGCCATGTACAAGACAGAAGTAAAGACTTTTATCTTCCCAATTATGAAAATTTACAACCTCTTCTTGAACTATATCCTGTTCTTAAAATTTGTTTACTTCCAAATTAACTCACAGGAACAGTATGTGAGGGTTAATCCTGTGGCAACTTTGAACTTCCTAACATCTTCCATTACTAACTGTACAAATTAACACACACACATACACAAACTGCCTGAAGGTATGGAATCATATCTGAATATGCTTACAGATAACGAAAAGGTCATGAGGTAAGTAAAAAGAGAGGAGGATTGCATTAGCTTACAAAGGAACCTAAACAGAATCAAAAGTTGGTCTGAAACATGGTTGATGAAATGCAATCTAAGCATATGTAAAGTAATAAAGATGGGACAAGGCGAAAGATGGCCTCACCTGTCACCATTGTCCCATATCAGAGAAACAGTTAAGGAAACAAACTGTCTGCTGGCAAACATCAAAATATCTTTCAAATACATGGATAAAGAAATATTTAGCAAGCTATCCATATCCTACATAATGCCAAAATGTCCAAAAAGCACTTCTTTTTCTGGACACTAGTAAGATTTATAGACTTGATGGCATCCATCCTTGTATACTGAAAAAGTGTGTCTCCAAACTTGTACCTGTACCTGCTCATCTGTTCTGTCTCTCTTTTAAAAACAGATCTCTTGGAAGCAGGCATTGCTATATCCTGTTCCTTTAACTATCGTCCTGTTGCTCTGTCATAATTTTGAGTCTTTAAATTCCTCCTCAGCTCCCATATCCTCAGACATCTTGAACCTCACAGTCTTCCCTCTGATCACCAGTATTACTTTTGTGTTGCAAGATCCACTGATGGTGGTCTTTCCTATCTCAGTAATGTTTAGTCATCATCCTGGGAAGATTTTGGGGAATCCTATATAGCTGCCCTTGATATATATCCAAATCTTCTAACAGGGTTAGGTATTGGAGTCTCATCTCTAAGCTCCCCTCTTTTTGCCGCCTCTCTCATTTTGTTCCTCTCTAGCTGGTCTATCTTCATGGTTGTTGATGGATCAGCCTCTCCCTTTTTCTCCAACAATAGTCCCTCGAGTTCTGTCCTGTCTCCTACACTTTTGCTCGTTTTTATCAATAATTTCCTTTCTTCCACAAATAACCAAATGTACTCATAGGTTAATAACTCAAGACTGCATACCTTCCTATCCTTCATATCTGCTCTTCTCTCACTCAATCTGCATCTTGTCTCACCACAATTTCCCCAATAAACTCAGAACTGGACAGAATATCTCAGAGGGGTAGACAAAATCTGGTTAACTTTAATGCCTTCAAGACCCAGTTTCTGCCCATCTCTGACAAAAATTTCTCATAACTTTTCTCTTTCCTTCAATGGATCTGTAATCTCACACCTTGATTCAATGAACATACTTAATATTACTGTAACACCTACACTATATTGGAAACTTCATATTACATCAATAGCTAAGTCTGCCTCTTAGAAACTGGGAATACTGTTTGGATGTTGAAATTTCTTTTCTTCCTAACAGTTGCTACATTTATACTACAAATTAATTTGTCCTTGTATGGAATACTGCTCTTACATCTGGGGTGGTTCTAGATCAGCATCCTTTCTCGACATGGTTGAGCTGGGAGCAGTCTTAGGCCAACTCTCCCGAGCTCACTTCAAAACCTGATTGACATGTCCCATGCCACAATGTTGGCTCCCTTTCCCTCTCCTACAGGTATTACTTTAATTTTTGCTACAAAGAACTGGTTGCTTGTGTGGCCCCATCAATAGATAGACCATATAATACTCGGCAAGTCAATGCGTCACATGATACCTGTGTGGCTGTTGGCAACTCAAGGGTGGGCTGTTTCAATAACTGTTTCTATCCCTACACCTCAAAACTTTAGAACCCTCTAGCCTCTCTAGTCTTTCCCAATAATTATAACCTGGCATTTTTTTAAAGGACTGGCTTTTCACATCCTCCAAAATTCGTAAGTACTTTTCTTGGCTTTTCTTTTCCCCTTTCATTAACCTCTTCTTTCTTTCTTTCATACTATTCGCTATTTCCCGCATTAGCGAGGTAGCGTTGAGAACAGAGGACTGGGCCCTTGAGGGAATATCCTCACCTGGGCCCCTTCTCTGTTCCCTCTTTTGGAAAATTAAAAAAAAAAGTGAGAGGGGAGGATTTCCAGCCCCCCGCTCCCTCCCCTTTTAGTCGCCTTCTACAACACGCAGGGAATACGTGGGAAGTATTCTTTCTCCCCTATCCCCAGGGATATATATTATAATTAAGGCCTGGCCTTGATGTGGAATTTTGTCTGGGTGGGAGTCATCACACATAAAGAAGCACAAAAAGCACTTAGAAAAGGTCCAAAGTATGGTAACAAAGATGACTCCAGAATTACGAAAGCTAAGCAATAGGGAAAGGCTGGAGGCTTTAAATTTACCTATCTTGAAAGAGATATAAGTGAAAGGTGATTTCATCACAACCTAAAAGTTTTTAAAGAGATTGAAAAAGTGGACACTTCTTTGATAGATGTAGGGATAGAACAACCAGAGGACGTTCCATGAAATTAAGTAAGAAACTTCCCAACAAGGATGAAAAGAAATACTTTTATAGCATATGAGTGGTGGATAAATGGAGGAGAATGACTGAGGACATGGTTAATGCAGAAAGCACACATAAATTCAAGAAGCTGTAAGATAGCAGAGAATGTTCAAAAGCTGGGACCCCATGAGTGAGCAACTCACACTCCATCCAATAAAAACAGCTTGTCACAAATAGGTAATTATTCATGCACATAAATTACAGAATATCATTCAAGTATTTGGTTAAGCAAAAACTTAGCAAGCTATTCATATTATACATAAGGTGAAAACTAGAATATACTCCTCAGGTCTGGTCACAACATTACCTAGAAAAGTACAGACATATTCGAGAAGGTCCAGAGGAGAGAAATAAAGATGGTTCCAGATTAAGAGAGCTGAGTTACAGAGAAACACTATAGGCTTTAAAATTTTCAACCTTGGAAGCGAGACAAGTGTGGGGTGACCTGATCACAACCTTTAAGTTTTTAAAACAGACTGATGACTGACCAGGAACAATACTTTACAGATGTGATAGAGCAACCAAAAGGCATAACATTCATAAGAGTAAAACTCCCTCTCCATACAGCACATACAGTTAACTGCACATCCACGGGGTTCCACAAGTAGAGAGCTCCCTCCCCGTACTACGCAAACAGACAAAGAAAAATGGATACTACACTAACAAATATTGAAAGGTTCAAGTAAACAACTTCTCACAGCATGAAACAGGTTTTCAGAATAATAATGAAGACAAGTAGTATCTAAAAAATGCATAACTGCTTCAAATTAAAAATAGCTAATGATACACTTTTTCTATTTTCATAACAAATGAAACAACAGCAATTACTTCAAATACTCATCTACACTAACCAAAGGGATATCTAGCCCTCGGCTAGCAACATCAGTAGCAACAAGGACCTTCACTTGTGAGGACTTGAATCGTGCCAAGGCAGATAGTCGCTGTTTCTGAGACATCATGGAGTGCAGTGATACACATTCAATCCCCAGAGTGTTAAGCAACATGCTCAATACCTGCAAGGAAAACCATCTAGAATTAGAAAGGGGTCTGTCACAGTTTTAAGCTCAAGCTTGATATTGTCTAGCATGCAAAAGGCTAAATCTAACTCTACTTGCTATATTAACATTCAGCTATGTTTTTGTTGGTACTGTATCACAATAATATTCAGCTATGTTTCTGTTGGCACTATATCACAATAATAATGTTTAGTTATGTGTCTGTTGGTACTGAATCTTAATAAAAAGACACCTTCAATGACCAATACAATGATATCTGTATATATATTTACTTACCTATCTACATACCTGTTCTGATATTCAACTTGGGACCTCATGGACAATTTCCATTATTATCATTATTATCATCATTATCATATTCATTTATTATTCATTTTGCTTTGTCGCTGTCTCCCGCGTTAGCAAGGTAGCGCAAGGAAACAGATGTATGTATGTATATACGTGTGTATGTGGGTGGGTTGGGCCATTCTTTCGTCTGTTTCCTTGCATTACCTCGCTAACGCGGGAGACAGCGACAAAGTATAATAAATAAAATATACATTATCATTATTATACTTAGTCGCTGTCTCCTGCATTAGTGAGGTAGCGCAAGGAAACACACAAAAGAATAGCCCAACCCACCCACATACACATTTATATACATATACATACACAGACATATACATATATACACGTGTACACATCCACACATGCTGCCTTCATCCATTCCCGTCGCCACCCCACCACACTTGAAATGGCATCCCCCTCCCACTGCGCATATGCAAGGTAGCGTTAGGAAAAGACAACAAAGGCCACATTCATTCACATTCAGTCTCAAGCTGTCATGCGTCATGCACCAAAACCACAGCTCCCTTTCCACATCTAGGCCCCACAAAACTTTCCATGGTTTACCCCAGATGCTTCACATGCCCTGGTTGAATCCACTGACAGCATGTCAACCCTGGTATACCACGTCGTTCCAATTCACTCTATTCCTTGCACGCCTTTTACCCTCCTGCATGTTCAGGCCCCAATCACTCAAAAACTTTTTCACTCCATCCTTCCACCTCCAATTTGGTCTCCCACTTCTCCTCGTTCCCTCCACCTCTGACACATATATTCTCTTTATCAATCTTTCCTCACTCATTCTCTCCATGTGACCAAACCATTTCAATACACCCTCCTCTGCTCTCTCAACCGCACTCTTTTTTATTACCACACATCTCTCTCACCCTTTCATTACTTACTCGATCAAACCACCTCACACCACATATTGTCCCCAAACATTTCATTTCCAACACATCCACCCTCCTCTGCACAACCCTATCTATAGCCCATGCCTTGCAACCATATAACATTTATATACCACAGTTTCACCAAAACTTTACCAAATATGCAAAAAACTTATAAGAATAAAATCTCTCTTACCAGACATATAGCATCTAACATGCATGGGACTTTGAAAAAAAAAAAACTATTTATAAGAGTGAGCTTAGTTTGTACATTTGTGTCAAGCTACGTAACTCAACAGATTCCTTTTGTTCAAAAAATGCAGCCTTTGTGGAGCAGGCTTGACTCATTTAGTAAATAATTCTCAAAACAATTGTCACTTATCCTTACATTTTATGTATGTGTAGGAGGGTGAAAAACATGCAGAAAATACAGTGAATTGGAGTGATGTGGTATAAAAGGAGCAAAGTGCTGTCAATGGATCGGACCAGGGCATGTGAAGCAGCCGGGGGATACCACAGAAAGGTTTCAGTATATTACCCATGACAGATAAAGAATGAATGTGAGGCCTTCCCTCCCTTCACCTCTTCCTTGTGCTACCTTACTAGTGTGGGAGATGGGGAACAAGTATGAAAGAAAAAAAAAAACTATATGAAATAAATTTTATAAGTTATAGCTCTAATCTGGCTGTAGGTGAGAACAGAAGCAATTCACCAACCTCAACCTTCCATATATTAAAGATTTATCCATACCTGTGTATTCTTGCAGGTATCAGTGAAAATGATGATCAGTCCCTTTGGTTTCTCTTTAGTGAGCTGCAATACTGTTACAACCATAGTGGCATCCTTCACGACGGGGTTAACTAAGGAATAGCGCTCATCCAGCTGCTGAACAGTCACCTGCTGTCTCATGGATGACTGCCAAAGAAACACCTGCAAAAATATGAAATTGATATGACCCTAATCATGGCAATATAATACAGTGAATCTTACTTTTCTGTTTTATCATCTTCCCCTTCAGGCCCTAACAGAGTAGCACTTGGAACAGACAAGTTAGTCTTTATGGAAAAATCATAATAATCATAATAATAATAATAATAATAATAATAATAATAATAATAATAATAATAATAATAATAAGAATGTTGTATGGTTGTATGATTGCGAGGCGTGGGCTATGGATAGAGTGGTGTGCAGGAGGATGGATGTGCTGGAAATGAGATGTTTGAGGACAATGTGTGGTGTGAGGTGGTTTGATCGAGTAAGTAACGTAAGGGTAAGAGAGATGTGTGGAAATAAAAAGAGCCTGGTTGAGAGAGCAGAAGAGGGTGTTTTGAAATGGTTTGGGCACATGGAGAGAATGAGTGAGGAAAGATTGACCAAGAGGATATATGTGTCGGAGGTGGAGGGAACGAGGAGAAGAGGGAGACCAAATTGGAGGTGGAAAGATGGAGTGAAAAAGATTTTGTGTGATCGGGGCCTGAACATGCAGGAGGGTGAAAGGAGGGCAAGGAATAGAGTGAATTGGAGCGATGTGGTATACCGGGGTTGACGTGCTGTCAGTGGATTGAATCAGGTGATGTGAAGCGTCTGGGGTAAACCATGGAAAGCTGTGTAGGTATGTATATTTGCGTGTGTGGATGTATGTATATACATGTGTATGGGGGTGGGTTGGGCCATTTTCTTTCGTCTGTTTCCTTGCGCTACCTCGCAAACGCGGGAGACAGCGGAAAAAAAAAAAAAAAAAAAAAAAGAATGTATGAGAAATACTTAGAAAAGCAAATGGATTTGTATGTAGCATTTATGGATCAGGAGAAGGCATATGATAGAGTTGATAGAGATGCTCTGTGGAAGGTATTAAGAATATATGGTGTGGGAAGCAAGTTGTTAGAAGCAGTGAAAAGTTTTTATCGAGGATGTAAGGCATGTGTACGTGTAGGAAGAGAGGAAAGTGATTGGTTCTCAGTGAATGTAGGTTTGCGGCAGGGGTGTGTGATGTCTCCATGGTTGTTTAAATTGTTTATGGATGGGGTTGTTAGAGAGGTGAATGCAAGAGTTTTGGAAAGAGGGGCAAGTATGAAGTCTGTTGGGGATGAGAGAGCTTGGGAAGTGAGTCAGTTGTTGTTCGCTGATGATACAGCGCTGGTGGCTGATTCATGTGAGAAACTGCAGAAGCTGGTGACTGAGTTTGGTAAAGTGTGTGAAAGAAGAAAGTCAAGAGTAAATGTGAATAAGAGCAAGGTTATTAGGTAAAGTAGGGTTGAGGGTCAAGTCAACTGGGAGGTGAGTTTGAATGGAGAAAAACTGGAGGAAGTGAAGTGTTTTAGATATCTGGGAGTGGATCTGGCACCGGATGGAACCATGGAAGCGGAAGTGGATCATAGGGTGGGGGAGGGGGCGAAAATTCTGGGAGCCTTGAAGAATGTGTGGAAGTCGAGAACATTATCTCGGAAAGCAAAAATGGGTATGTTTGAAGGAATAGTGGTTCCAACAATGTTGTATGGTTGCGAGACGTGGGCTATGGATAGAGTTGTGCGCAGGAGGTTGGATGTGCTGGAAATGAGATGTATGAGGACAATGTGTGGTGTGAGGTGGTTTGATCGAGTAAGTAACGTAAGGGTAAGGGAGATGTGTGGAAATAAAAAGAGCGTGGTTGAGAGAGCAGAAAAGGGTGTTTTGAAATGGTTTGGGCACATGGAGAGAATGAGTGAGGAAAGATTGACCAAGAGGATATATGTGTCGGAGGTGGAGGGAACGAGGAGAAGAGGGAGACCAAATTGGAGGTGGAAAGATGGAGTGAAAAAGATTTTGTGTGATCGGGGCCTGAACATGCAGGAGGGTGAAAGGAGGGCAAGGAATAGAGTGAATTGGAGCGATGTGGTATACCGGGGTTGACGTGCTGTCAGCGGATTGAATCAGGGCATGTGAGGCGTCTGGGGTAAACCATGGAAAGCTGTGTAGGTATGTATATTTGCGTGTGTGGACGTATGTATATACATATGTATGGGGGTGGGTTGGGCCATTTCTTTCGTCTGTTTCCTTGCGCTACCTCGCAAACGCGGGAGACAGTGACAAAGCAAAAAAAAAAAAAAAAAAAATAATAATAATTTATTTATTAATTTATTTTGCTTTGTCGCTGTCTCCCGCGTTTGCGAGGTAGCACAAGGAAACAGGCGAAAGAAATGGCCAAACCCACCCCCATACACATGTATATACACACACGTCCACACACGCAAATATACATACCTATACATCTCAATGTACACATATATATACACACACAGACACATACATATATACCCATGCACACAATTCACACTGTCTGCCTCTATTCATTCCCATCGCCACCTCGCCACACATGGAATACCATCCCCCTCCCCCCTCATGTGTGCGGGGTAGCGCTAGGAAAAGACAACAAAGGCCTCATTCATTCACATTCTGTCTCTAGCTGTCATGCAATAATGCCCGAAACCACAGCTCCCTTTCCACATGCAGGCCCCACACAGCTTTCCATGGAACTTCAGTGAAGGGCACAAATGGGGAGGTGATAACAAGTAGTGGTGATGTGAGAAGGAGATGGAGTGAGTATTTTGAAGGTGTGTTGAATGTGTTTGATGATAGAGTGGCAGATATAGGGTGTTTTGGTCGAGGTGGTGTGCAAAGTGAGAGGGTTAGGGAAAATGATTTGGTAAACAGAGAAGAGGTAGTAAAAGCTTTGCGGAAGATGAAAGCCGGCAAGGCAGCAGGTTTGGATGGTATTGCAGTGGAATTTATTAAAAAAGGGGGTGACTGTATTGTTGACTGGTTGGTAAGGTTATTTAATGTATGTATGACTCATGGTGAGGTGCCTGAGGATTGGCGGAATGCGTGCATAGTGCCATTGTACAAAGGCAAAGGGGATAAGAGCGAGTGCTCAAATTACAGAGGTATAAGTTTGTTGAGTATTCCTGGTAAATTATATGGGAGGGTATTGATTGAGAGGGTGAAGGCATGTACAGAGCATCAGATTGGGGAAGAGCAGTGTGGTTTCAGAAGTGGTAGAGGATGTGTGGATCAGGTGTTTGCTTTGAAGAATGTATGTGAGAAATACTTAGAAAAGCAAATGGATTTGTATGTAGCATTTATGGATCTGGAGAAGGCATATGATAGAGTTGATAGAGATGCTCTGTGGAAGGTATTAAGAATATATGGTGTGGGAGGAAAGTTGTTAGAAGCAGTGAAAAGTTTTTATCGAGGATGTAAGGCATGTGTACGTGTAGGAAGAGAGGAAAGTGATTGGTTCTCAGTGAATGTAGGTTTGCGGCAGGGGTGTGTGATGTCTCCATGGTTGTTTAATTTGTTTATGGATGGGGTTGTTAGGGAGGTAAATGCAAGAGTTTTGGAAAGAGGGGCAAGTATGAAGTCTGTTGGGGATGAGAGAGCTTGGGAAGTGAGTCAGTTGTTGTTCACTGATGATACAGCACTGGTGGCTGATTCATGTGAGATACTGCAGAAGCTGGTGACTGAGTTTGGTAAAGTGTGTGGAAGAAGAAAGTTAAGAGTAAATGTGAATAAGAGCAAGGTTATTAGGTACAGTAGGGTTGAGGGTCAAGTCAATTGGGAGGTGAGTTTGAATGGAGAAAAACTGGAGGAAGTGAAGTGTTTTAGATATCTGGGAGTGGATCTGGCAGCGGATGGAACCATGGAAGCGGAAGTGGATCATAGGGTGGGGGAGGGGGCGAAAATTCTGGGAGCCTTGAAGAATGTGTGGAAGTCGAGAACATTATCTCGGAAAGCAAAAATGGGTATGTTTGAAGGAATAGTGGTTCCAACAATGTTGTATGGTTGCGAGGCGTGGGCTATGGATAGAGTTGTGTGCAGGAGGATGGATGTGCTGGAAATGAGATGTTTGAGGACAATGTGTGGTGTGAGGTGGTTTGATTCGAGTGAGTAACGTAAGGGTAAGAGAGATGTGTGGAAATAAAAAGAGCGTGGTTGAGAGAGCAGAAGAGGGTGTTTTGAAGTGGTTTGGGCACATGGAGAGGATGAGTGGGGAAAGATTGACCAAGAGCATATATGTGTCGGAGGTGGAGGGAACAAGGAGAAGAGGGAGACCAAATTAGAGGTGGAAAGATGGAGTGAAAAAGATTTTGTGTGATCGGGGCCTGAACATGCAGGAGGGTGAAAGGAGGGCAAGGAATAGAGTGAATTGGAGCGATGTGGTATACCGGGGTTGACGTGCTGTCAGTGGATTGAATCAAGGCATGTGAAGCGTCTGGGGTAAACCATGGAAAGCTGTGTAGGTATGTATATTTGCGTGTGTGGACGTATGTATACATATGTGTATGGGGGGGGGGTTGGGCCATTTCTTTCGTCTGTTTCCTTGCGCTACCTCGCAAACGCGGGAGACAGCGACAAAGTATAATAAAAAAAAATAAAAATAATATATATATATATATATATATATATATATATATATATATATATATATATATATATATATATATATTATACTTTATACTTTGTCGCTGTCTCCCGCGTTTGCGAGGTAGCGCAAGGAAACAGACGAAAGAAATGGCCCAACCCCCCCCCCCCCCCATACACATGTATATACATACATCCACACACGCAAATATACATACCTACACAGCTTTCCATGGTTTACCCCAGACGCTTCACATGCCTTGATTCAATCCACTGACAGCACGTCAACCCCGGTATACCACATCGCTCCAATTCACTCTATTCCTTGCCCTCCTTTCACCCTCCTGCATATTCAGGCCCCGATCACACAAAATCTTTTTCACTCCATCTTTCCACCTCCAATTTGGTCTCCCTCTTCTCCTCGTTCCCTCCACCTCCGACACATATATCCTCTTGGTCAATCTTTCCTCACTCATTCTCTCCATGTGCCCAAACCACTTCAAAACACCCTCTTCTGCTCTCTCAACCACGCTCTTTTTATTTCCACACATCTCTCTTACCCTTACGTTACTCACTCGATCAAACCACCTCACACCACACATTGTCCTCATACATCTCATTTCCAGCACATCCATCCTCCTGCGCACAACTCTATCCATAGCCCACGCCTCGCAACCATACAACATTGTTGGAACCACTATTCCTTCAAACATACCCATTTTTGCTTTCCGAGATAATGTTCTCGACTTCCACACATTCTTCAAGGCCCCAGAATTTTCGCCCCCTCCCCCACCCTATGATCCACTTCCGCTTCCATGGTTCCATCCGCCGCCAGATCCACTCCCAGATATCTAAAACACTTCACTTTCTCCAGTTTTTCTCCATTCAAACTCACCTCCCAATTGACTTGACCCTCAACCGTACTGTACCTAATAACCTTGCTCTTATTCACATTTACTCTTAACTTTCTTCTTCCACACACTTTACCAAACTCAGTCACCAGCTTCTGCAGTTTCTCACATGAATCAGCCACCAGCGCTGTATCATCAGCGAACAACAACTGACTCACTTCCCAAGCTCTCTCATCCCCAACAGACTTCATACTTGCCCCTCTTTCCAAAACTCTTGCATTTACCTCCCTAACAACCCCATCCATAAACAAATTAAACAACCATGGAGACATCACACACCCCTGCCGCAAACCTACATTCACTGAGAACCAATCACTTTCCTCTCTTCCTACACGTACACATGCCTTACATCCTCGATAAAAACTTTTCACTGCTTCTAACAACTTTCCTCCCACACCATATATTCTTAATACCTTCCACAGAGCATATACAATATATATATATATATATATATATATATATATATATATATATTCTTTTCTTTTTCTTTCAAACTATTCGCCATTTCCCGCGTTAGCGAGGTAGCGTTAAGAACAGAGGACTGGTCCTTTACATATGTATGTATGTGTGTGTGTGTATGAGTGGATGGACCATTCTTCGTCTGTTTCCTGGCACTACCGTGCTGACGCGGGAAACAGCAATTAAGTATAATAATCATAAAAAATATTATCATTATTATTAATAACTTTCCCATCAACAAAAATTATACAAATTACTGTTAACCAATTTCAGAATCAATAACTGTGTTGGAGAGCTAAAGAAATAATGTCAAATAGAGCAAGAATACCTCAGATGTGGCTAGGTTTTTCATTCGTTGTAGTCTATCTGTAATGGTTGCAGAGAATAGTAGAGTCTGCCTCTTCTCTGGCAAAGCTGTCCAGATGGTATGCAGCTGTTTGTCAAACCTTCCATCCATCAGCCGGTCAGCTTCATCTAAAACAAGGAACTTTATCCTAAAAAAAAATAAAGCACAAATTGTAAAAAATTTTTTAGTATCCACTAAAAACAAGTCACCAGCTCCTCCCTAAACTATCCCTCACCTGCATAACTATCCACTCTGACATAAGCAATTGTAACAAAGTTGTAAATCACACAAAACTAAGCACCCAGAACAAATCACCTGCTGTCAAGTTATCACAAATACCCAACACCTACACAATGAAACAATTGTCCCCCCAAAGTCAATCCCACCTGAACATGCTTGGCATTGCAAATGCAATAGACCCTTCCCATTCACACTACTCCATATATAACCAACAACCCCAAACATGAACAAAATGCTTACATCTGCAAAATGGTTCAGCAAACTTTACCCACAGATCTTCCCTCACTCAGCAAAAAACAACCCTGACAAAATATATACACACCAAAATGATCTTAAAAAGATTTTGAGTGATCGGGGCCTGAACATGCAGGAGGGTGAAAGGCATGCAAGGAATAGAGTGAATTGGAACGATGTGGTATACTGGGGTCGACATGGTGTCAATGGATTGAACCAGGGCATGTGAAGCGTTTGGGGTAAACCATGGAAAGTTCTGTGGGGCCTGGATGTGGAAAGGGAGCTGTGGTTTCGGTGCATTATTACATGACAGCTAGAGACTGAGTGTGAACGAATAGGGCCTTTGTTGTCTTTTCCTAGCACTACCTCACACACATGAGGGGGAAGGATGTTGTTATTCCATGTGTGGCGGGGTGGCGATGGGAATGAATAAAGGCAGACAGTATGAATTATGTACATGGGTATATATATGTGTGTATATATATGTATACGTTGAGATGTATAGGTATGTATATGTGGTGTGTGTGGACGTGTATGTATATACATGTGTATGTGGGTGGGTTGGGCCATTCTTTCGTCTGTTTCCTTGCACTACCTCGCTGGCGCGGGGGACGGCGGCAGAGCAAAGTGAATAAATAGATAAATATATATAGGGGAGAAAGAATACTTCATACGTATTCCCTGCATGTCGTAGAAGGCGACTAAAAGGGAAGGGAGCGGGGGGCTGGAAATCCTCCCCTCTCATTTTTTTTTTTTAAATTTTCCAAAAGAAGGAACAGAGAAGGGGGCCATATGAGGATATTACCTCAAAGGCCCAGTCCTCTGTTCTGAACGCTACCTCGCTAATGCGGGAAATGGCAAATAGTATGAAAAAAAAAAAAAAAAAATATATATATATATATATATATATATATATATATATATATATATATTTTGGGAGCCTTGAAAAATGTGTGGAAGTCGAGAACATTATCTCGGAAAGCAAAAATAGGTATGTTTGAAGGAATAGTGGTTCCAACAATGTTGTATGGTTGCGAGGTAGTGGTTCCAACAATGTTGTATGGTTGCGAGGCGTGGGCTATGGATAGAGATGTGCGCAGGAGGATGGATGTGCTGGAAATGAGATGTTTGAGGACAATGTGTGGTGTGAGGTGGTTTGATCGAGTAAGTAACGTAAGGGTAAGAGAGATGTGTGGAAATAAAAAGAGCGTGGTTGAGAGAGCAGAAGAGGGTGTTTTGAAATGGTTTGGGCACATGGAGAGAATGAGTGAGGAAAGATTGACCAAGAGGATATATGTGTCGGAGGTGGAGGGAACGAGGGAACGCAAATATACATACCTACACAGCTTTCCATGGTTTACCCCAGACGCTTCACATGCCTTGATTCAATCCACTGACAGCACGTCAACCCCGGTATACCACATCGCTCCAATTCACTCTATTCCTTGCCCTCCTTTCACCCTCCTGCATGTTCAGGCCCCGATCACACAAAATCTTTTTCACTCCATCTTTCCACCTCCAATTTGGTCTCCCTCTTCTCCTCGTTCCCTCCACCTCCGACACATATATCCTCTTGGTCAATCTTTCCTCACTCATTCTCTCCATGTGCCCAAACCACTTCAAAACACCCTCTTCTGCTCTCTCAACCACGCTCTTTTTATTTCCACACATCTCTCTTACCCTTACGTTACTCACTCGATCAAACCACCTCACACCACATTGTCCTCAAACATCTCATTTCCAGCACATCCATCCTCCTGCGCACAACTCTATCCATAGCCCACGCCTCGCAACCATACAACATTGTTGGAACCACTATTCCTTCAAACATACCCATTTTTGCTTTCCGAGATAATGTTCTCGACTTCCACACATTCTTCAAGGCCCCCAGAATTTTCGCCCCCTCCCCCACCCTATGATCCACTTCCGCTTCCATGGTTCCATCCGCCGCCAGATCCACTCCCAGATATCTAAAACACTTCACTTCCTCCAGTTTTTCTCCATTCAAACTCACCTCCCAATTGACTTGACCCTCAACCCTACTGTACCTAATAACCTTGCTCTTATTCACATTTACTCTTAACTTTCTTCTTCCACACACTTTACCAAACTCAGTCACCAGCTTCTGCAGTTTCTCACATGAATCAGCCACCAGCGCTGTATCATCAGCGAACAACAACTGACTCACTTCCCAAGCTCTCTCATCCCCAACAGACATCATACTTGCCCCTCTTTCCAAAACTCTTGCATTTACCTCCCTAACAACCCCATCCATAAACAAATTAAACAACCATGGAGACATCACACACCCCTGCCGCAAACCTACATTCACTGAGAACCAATCACTTTCCTCTCTTCCTACACGTACACATGCCTTACATCCTCGATATAAACTTTTCACTGCTTCTAACAACTTTCCTCCCACACCATATATTCTTAATACCTTCCACAGAGCATCTCTATCAACTCTATCATATGCCTTCTCCAGATCCATAAATGCTACATACAAATCCATTTGCTTTTCTAAGTATTTCTCACATACATTCTTAAAAGCAAACACCTGATCCACACATCCTCTACCACTTCTGAAACCACACTGCTCTTCCCCAATCTGATGCTCTGTACATGCCTTCACCCTCTCAATCAATACCCTCCCATATAATTTACCAGGAATACTCAACAAACTTATACCTCTGTAATTTGAGCACTCACTCTTATCCCCTTTGCCTTTGTACAATGGCACTATGCACGCATTCCGCCAATCCTCAGGCACCTCACCATGAGTCATACATACATTAAATAACCTTACCAACCAGTCAACAATACAGTCACCCCCTTTTTTAATAAATTCCACTGCAATACCATCCAAACCTGCTGCTTGCCGGCTTTCATCTTCCGCAAAGCTTTCACTACCTCTTCTCTGTTTACCAAATCATTTTCCCTAACCCTCCCACTTTGCACACCACCTCGACCAAAACACCCTATATCTGCCACTCTATCATCAAACACATTCAACAAACCTTCAAAATACTCACTCCATCTCCTTCTCACATCACCACTACTTGTTATCACCTCCCCATTTGTGCCCTTCACTGAAGTTCCCATTTGCTCCCTTGAATGGAGAAAAACTGGAGGAAGTGAAGTGTTTTAGATATCTGGGAGTGGATCTGGCAGCGGATGGAACCATGGAAGCGGAAGTGGATCATAGGGTGGAGGAGGGGGCGAAAATTCTGGGAGCCTTGAAGAATGTTTGGAAGTCGAGAACATTATCTCGGAAAGCAAAAATGGGTATGTTTGAAGGAATAGTGGTTCCAACAATGTTGTATGGTTGCGAGGCGTGGGCTATGGATAGAGTTGTGCGCAGGAGGACGGATGTGCTGGAAATGAGATGTTTGAGGACAATGTGTGGTGTGAGGTGGTTTGATCGAGTAATTAACGTAAGGGTAAGAGAGATGTGTGGAAATAAAAAGAGCGTGGTTGAGAGAGCAGAAGAGGGTGTTTTGAAATGGTTTGGGCACATGGAGAGAATGAGTGAGGAAAGATTGACCAAGAGGATATATGTGTCGGAGGTGGAGGGAACGAGGAGAAGAGGGAGACCAAATTGGAGGTGGAAAGATGGAGTGAAAAAGATTTTGTGTGATCGGGGCCTGAACATGCAGGAGGGTGAAAGGAGGGCAAGGAATAGAGTGAATTGGAGCGATGTGGTATACCGGGGTTGACGTGCTGTCAGTGGATTGAATCGGGGCATGTGAAGCGTCTGGGGTAAACCATGGAAAGATGTGTAGGTATGTATATTTGCGTGTGTGGACGTATGTATATACATGTGTATGGGGGTGGGTTGGGCCATTTCTTTCGTCTGTTTCCTTGCGCTACCTCGCAAACGCGGGAGACAGTGACAAAAAAAAATAAAATATATACATGAATATATCCATCCTCCAACTTGGTTCTGAACATCATCCCACCAGACAAACTTGTCTGAAACCACAAACTCTAGACATCAACAAGTTACATCTTCTGGACAACACCCAACCATACAACATTACAAACAAAGACTCAACATTCCTCCAGACTCTTCATGTTCATGATGCAATTACCACAGTCAAGACCAAACACTTAACTGCTGAACTGCCCCTCACTCTCTCCTCATACACATACACAACATCACTAAATTTTATAACCAGTGGTCCCACCTGGTGGATGCAATCAGCCTTCATGAGCAATGCAAGAGCCCTACAGACAATAAAGGGACTCCTACAGCAGGAAAAAAAGGTCTGGTGGGAATACATAAACCATGTACTAAGGTGCCTTGAAGGTTAAGCATATTGCTACAGTCCTGTTACATTAAAGCCTACGTAGCTCAGAGATGAGACCCCAATGCCACACCCTGTCAAAAGCCTTAGGTGTCAACGGCAACTACATATGACTCCCCAAAATCTTTCAGGGATGATGACCAGACATTAGTAAGACAAGAAATAATATCATCAGTGGATCTCACCTTACAGAAGCCATACTGGTGATCAGAGAGAAGACTGTGATTTTCAAGGTGTTTAAGGATATGGGAGTTGAGGAGAGATTCAAAGATTTTGGAAGTGGTAGATGTCAAAACAACAGGACAATAGTTAGAGGGGTCAGATCAATCACCCTTCTTAGGGAGGGATGTATCAGTGCATAGGAAAAGTTGTGGTTTTTAAACACAAACAGAACAAATGAGCAAGCACTGGTGCAAGTTCAGAGGCAAGCTCTTTCAGTACACAGGGATGGATGCCATCAAGACCATAAGGTGAAGGTGTGTGCTGAAAAAGGACTGGTGACTGCCAAAACCCGGTTTAAAACGAGGAACATACACGAGTATACATACAAGTAGGAAAGATGGTCACTGGGCATTACTGGATTCCATATTAGTTGACAGGCGTGTAAAGAGACTTCTGGATGTAAATGTGCTGTGAGAGGCAGATGATGGGATGTCTAATCACTATCTAGTGAAGGTGAGGGTGAAGATTTGTAACAGTTTTAGAATGAGGAAACAATATAAGTGAGAAGGGAATGGTGAAAGTATGTAAGCTTGGAAAACAATTGTATGAAGAAATACTAGGAGACTGAATGTAGAATGGCAAAAGTTGAGAGTATATGAAGCAAGGGGAGTGGGTGAGGAATGGGAGGTATTTAGAGAAGCAATGCTAGCAGACACAAGGGATGCACGTGGCATGCAAAAGGCAGGAGGTAGGAAGATTAGAAAGGGTAGTGGGTGGTGGGATGAAAAGGTAAAGTTGCTATTGAAGGAGGAAAGGGCAGTATTTACAAGGAAGCAGTGCAAATGACTGGGAAATGTATAAGAGAAAGTGGCAGGAAGTCAAGAAGAAGTTGCAGGGGTTGAAAAAGAGTAAATGAGAGCTGGGTATAAATGAATCATGGTAAAGTCCCTGATGATTGGCAGAATGCATGTATAGTGCCACTGTATAAAGGCAGGGGGATTAAGGTGAGTGTACAAACTACAGAGGTAAAAGTTTGTTGAGTATACCCTGTAAGATGTATGGGAGGGTAGTAATTGAGAGAGTGAAGGCATGTAAAGAGTATCAGATCTGGGAGGAGCAGAGTGGTTTCAGAAAAAGATGTGTGGATCAAGTGTTTGCTTTATGGAATGTGTGTGAAAAATACTCGAAAGAGATGGATCTGCATGTATCATTTACGGATCTGGAGATAGTATATGATAGGGCTGATAAAAATGCCTTATGGAAGGTTTTAAGAATATAAGGTGTGGCAGGAAAGCTGCTAGAAGCAGTAAAAAGTATGTGTGGGAAGAGAACAAAGTGTGTGATGTCATCATGGTTAACAATTTATAGATAGGGTGGTGAGGTAGGTAAATGAGAGAGTTTTGGAGAGAGGGGTGACTATGTATGCAGTGTAGGGAATAGGTGTGGTTGAGAAAGCTGAAGAGGGTATGCTGAAATGGTTTGGATGTATGAAGAGAATGAGTGAGGAAAGGTTGATGAAGAGGATATGTGTCAGGAGTGAATGGCAAAAAGTTATGCTACAGGCTACACTGTTAAAAGAAATTATTTGAGGTAAAAAACTTATATACTTGGAGATGGGGGAGAAACAATACTTTCCACATGTTCCCTGTGTCTCGTAGATGACAACTAAAAGGGGAGGGAGCGAGTGACTGGAAATCCTCCCCTTTCATTTTCTACTTTTCCAAAAAAAAAGGAACACAGAAGGGGGCCAAGTGAGGATATTTCCTCTCAGGCTCAGTCCTCTGTTCTTAATGCTACCTCACTAATGCAGGAAATGGCAAATATGTGTGAAAAAGAAACTCAATGGTGAAGTTTTGAAATAAAGAGGAAAAAAACAATTCAAAAAGCTGGGATCAGGAATGGGTGCAGAATGAGACAGAAAAGGAAGAAGTCATGAATGCTGTAAGGAAAGCTGGAAGAAGTGAGTATGACAAGCAGAGAAAGTTCAGTTTTAAGAATCCCTGGATTTCTATCATTCCTTCTGGTTCATCATTCAGTTAATATATTTCACACTGCATCATATCTACTTTAAGGAAGTTTCTAATATGTAAAATCTTTACCTCTTGAGGGTAAAGTCTGGTGATGCTTCTAAAATATCTGCCAGACGTCCTGGTGTGGCCACAACCACATGGGGAGACCTACTCAATTCTGCACTCTGTGCTATTCTGTCCAAACCCCCAACAACCACACTCAGCCGCAACGATACTGGAATTCCAAGGCCTCGGAACTGGTCAGCTATCTGTAAGAAGGAATGATCTACTCATCACACCTGTAAGTATACAATATCTTGACATTAACTTGCTAAGGGTGTTTTAATCCACACACAGTACCTATTAAATCAACATCTGATATAATGTAGGGATGTCCGATAAGGATTTAGGCAATTCAAAAGTGTACTTGCTAATAATCAAGATGATGGTTTACTAGAGGTACAGTAATACATCTCTTTTATTGCAACTACCTTAGGTTAGACATAAATCATAAAAGCATTACTGAGTACAAAGCATTAGAAATACACCTCAGGTTAGCTGTACTTGAGCCATGATACTGGGGCTAATAATGTTATAGGAACCCATATGGGTTTTTCATATCCACCTAAATTCTAGTAGGATCTGTACTTCCAAAATCAATTATTTGAAATCCCAAGCTCGTTAAAAAAAAAAGGTGTATACGAAGACATAAAATGTTCAGTGGATGGCCATGAAGCAAACACTGAAGAGTATCAGAAAACTAAAAAAGCCAACCTGGCAGCTGCTAAACCTTTTTCAGTATATTGGGAAGAAATATATATAATGCATATAAGAAAACCGCAAAATTAAAAAATAAAAACTTTAACTTTTGATACGGGCAAAAAACAGGCCTCTAACAGATACTGTACAGTGGATAGATAATGGAACTCAAGCATATAAAATGGCTCTTTAGACATGAAAATGTACAACTTGGAGAATGAAGGAATGAGAAATGATGATCATGAAAGATAAGGAAGAGTGACATTAGATGATAGATAAACAGCCATACTGGCACACAGTTGAGGTAAAAAAAAAAAAAAAAAAAAAAGCACATCTAGAAGTACATATAAAAACATAGAACAATACCTATTGGACTATGAAAAGGTTATCTGCCATAAAATATTCTAATATTAACAACTTCCATTCCAGACATAAAAAATTAAAATGAAGATTATGAAGGTTATCTCCCCACCCTACACTACCTGAAAAGAGTGTTCCTATGACAAGACAGCCAGATTGGCAGGGTAAGCACAAAACACTCATCGTGTCTCACATTACATGATATGTACGACTAGTTTTCTCAGCTGCCACTAGCATTACATATTTATCAATTCTTGGTTCATCTGGACTAATTTCATCCACGTCAAGTTTTGTTTTATATTCCTGTAGTTCTATTCACGCTTCTTATTTCTTCAAGCAGTAGTACATTGAATGATCATTCAAGCTTCCTGGCAAGGCCATCACATATCATTTGGATTTATTTTCCTAATGTACCATGGTATTCTTGAAGATTTAACAAATTTGTATCTTTCATGTTGAGGTTTTCACACTTAATACATTTTTCTTATACCTTCAAGTTGATACTATGCTTGCAGGTTTAACATCTCTTACATACTTTCAAGCTTTTGCCATGCACAGATTATCATATATCTTTTGCTTCTTTCAGCCTTTCATGGTAGTCCATATGTTCAATCCCATACATTATGCCTGTGTGGTGCTTATGAATTCCCTCTTATATGTTCATTTCTAATTGTTTTGTTCAAAACCATACAAAACAGCAGTATTCAATTTTGCTTCTTATACATGCATTAAACATTTCCATCAATCGGTTTCTAGCATGTACAAAAAGTTCTCAGATTCATACCACTCATTACTTGACTACATAGTGCTATCTTCTCAAAAAAATGTTCTCTGAAATCAAAGTTTCTCATTTATGATAACCCCTGATACTTTCACATTTGACCTACTTTCTATCAATTTCCTGTCAAATCTTTACATGGCACTACTAATTAATCTTTTCTTGATCCTTTTTTGCTCAAATCTATCTCCATTAAATTCCAATAGTTTCATGTTTTTCTTCTTTCAAGTTATTTAAGACAGCACAGAAAACTGAGTCCGTAATCTAGGCCATCCCATTTCAGGTGTTTGCTTTGAAGAATGTATGTGAGAAATACTTAGAAAAACAAATGGATTTGTATGTAGCACTTATGGATCTGGGGAAGGCATATGATATGAGTTGACAGAGATGCTCTGTGGAAGGTATTAAGAGTATATGGTGTGGGAGGTAAGTTGCTTGAAGCAGTGAAGTTTTTATCGAGGATGTATGGCATGTCTAAGAGTAGGAAGAGAGGAAAGTGACTGGTTCCCAGTGAATGTCAGTTTGTGGAAGGGGTGTGTGATGTCTCCATGGTTGTTTGTTTATGGATGGGGTTGTTAGGAAGGTGACTGCAAGAGTTTTGGAGAGAGGGACAAGTATACAGTATGTTCTGGATGAGAGGGCTTGGGAAGTGAGTCAGTTGTTTGCTGGTGATACAGCACTGGCGGCTGATTCGGATGAGAAACTGCAGAAACTGGTGACTGAGTCTGGTAAAGTGTGTGAAAGAAGAAAGTTGAGAGTAAATGTGAATAAGAGCAAGGTTATTAGGTTCAGTAGGGTTGAGGGACAAGTTAATTGGGAGGTAAGTTTGAATGGAGAAAAACTGGAGGAAGTGAAGTGTTTTAGATATCTGGGAGTGGATTTAGCAGCGGATGAAACCATGGAAGCAAAAGTGAGTCACAGGGAGGGGAAGGGGGCAAAGGTTTTGGGAGCGTTGAAGAACGTGTAGAAGGGGAAAACGTTATCTCAGAGAGCAAAAATGGGTATGTTTGAAGGAATAGTGGTTCCAACAATGTTATATGGTGGCGTGGCATGGGTTATAGATAGGGTTGTGCGGAGGGTGGATGTGTTGGAAATGAGATTTTGAGGACAATATGTGTGAGATGGTTTGATCGAGTAAGTAATGAAAGGGTAAGAGAGATGTGTGGTAATAAAAAGAGTGTGACTGAGAGAGCAGAAGAGGGTGTATTGAAATGGTTTGGTCACATGGAGAGAATGAGTGAGGAAAGATTGACAAAGAGGATATATGTCAAGAGGAGGAGGGAACGAGGAGAAGTGGGAGACCAAATTCGTGGCGGAAAGATGGAGCGAAAAAGATTTTGAGTGATTGGTGCCTGAACATACAGGAGGGTGAAAGGCATGCAAAGAATAGAGTGAATTGGAATCATGTGGTATACCGGGGTTGACATGCTGTCAATGGATTGAACCAGGGTATGCGAAGTGTCTGGGATAAACCATGGAAAGTTTTGTGGGGCCTGGATGTGGAAAGGGAGCTGTGGTTTCAATGCATTACACATGACGGCAGTCTCCCGCATTAGCGAGGTAGCACAAGGAAACAGACTAAAGAATGGCCCAACCCACCCACATACACATGTATATACATAAGCACCCATACACGCACATATACGTACCTATACACTTCAACGTATGCATACATAGAAATATACATATATACACATGTACATATTCATACTTGCTGCCTTCATCCATTCCCGTCGCCACTCCGCCACACATGAAACAGCACCCCCCCTCCCCTGTGTGCATGCAAGGTAGTGCTAGAAAAAGACAACAAAGACCACATTTGTTTATGCTCAGTGTCTAAATGTCATGGCGCTTATGCCAAGTACCCATTTCATCAACCTTTGCAAGGTCAAGAAAAACAAAATCCATTCTTTTTCATTGGATTCAAGTTTCATAGATGTCACTGTAATGAGCTAATAAATGGGTTTGCCTGCTTTTTCCTAGCACAAATCCATGTTGGCCTTCATACACATGACTTTTCTTAATCAGATGGTTTAATGTCCTTTTATCACTTTCAAAAATTTTCATCACATGTGAAGTCAAGCTGTATTGTTTGGGTATTAGCTTACATCCTCTTCTTTGTATTGGCATTACATGTACCAATTTGTGAATGTTTGCAATTTTGCTCTCAACCAGACTTTACCTAAATGGTAATATCGGTGGTTTTGCTATTGCTGTTTCTGTCTTTTTGAGTAACATGGCTGGGATTCTGTCTGGTTATGGAGTTGAATTTTCTCTGATCATTCACTTATTTACATCAAGACACCTCTATATTTATGAACACAAGTTTATCTTATTCACTAAACAATTCATCTTCAAATTCTCCTTCCATATGAACTGAATAACGATCTACATCATTATCTTGAATCTTTCATAGGAGTCAATTTTTAATATACTTTTCAACTAACTTAGGCAGTCCCATCTCTATTTTCATGTTTTTTGTTTTGTTCATGTATGTAAACAAAGAATTAAGATTCTTTTCCATGTTCTGTATAACTTTATCTCCATCTATTTTTGTTCTCTTCTTTAGGATTTAAATATTTCTACACCTGGATTTTTTACTTTTTTCATCTAATTCACTTGTTCTTGTTTCTTTTATTAGTCTCATTTTCTTTCTTGTTCTTGTTTCTTTTATTAGTCTCATTTTCTTTTTACACACCTTTCTTCTATTCATCCACATTTTTCTGTCTTCAGATATTTTCAATTTTGTACTTTCCTTTGTAATCTGTTCAATGATTATCTCTCACAGGATATTTTTTTGAGTTTGTCACCAGATCACTGTTTGAATCTTCAAATCTCATTCCATTTTGTGCTTATAATGTTTTCAATGATCTTTTTCCAGTCTGATTTGTAGTGATGAATATTCATAATTCAACCTACTGTATTTTACAACTACTGTTGTATCTTGTTTACCATCATGGAATTTTACGGAGCAGAATAAAAATGACTAATGATTACCATCTACACTAATTATGCTAATCTATTTCGTGTTAATGAATTTCTGGAAAAGGACTGCCTTCTTGATCTGCAAATTAAGTAAATCAAGTTATTGCATGTACTGGCATGTACTGTATGTTTGTTTGTTTTCATTTAGTAAAAACCTAAAAAACAAAACATTTATCTGACCAGTTTCTGAAGGAATTAAATTTTTGAATTAACAGAATCTGACTTTACGTTCTTAAGTTCAAGAATGCTAGATGGAAAAAACTGCTTTTGATTCTCTCCTTAAGTTACAATACATTTTTTTCTATCTGTATTGCTTTGAATTTCAAGTCTTTTTTCTTTCTTTCAAACTATTCGCCATTTCCCGCAGTAGCGAGGTAGCGTTAAGAACAGAGGACTGGGCCTTTGAGGGAATACCCTCACCTGGTCCAATTCTCTGTTCCTTCTTTTGGAAAATTAAAAAAAAAAAAACGAGAGGGGAGGATTTCCAGCCCCCCGCTCCCTCCCCTTTTAGTCGCCTTCTACGACACGCAGGGAATACATGGGAAGTATTCTTTCTCCCCTATCCCCAGGGATAAAATTTCAAGTGTCTTCATGATTTACATCATCAAATCAACTGAAAATTATGAGAGCTTGGATCAAATGCCTATATTCAGTTAATGATTCAAAAGAGAAAAGATTTATTCTTCTTAATCTCTCTTGACACATTACTGAAATTAGTTTCATAACCCATCTTTGTACTTCAAATTTTTTGTTATCCTTTAGGTAGTTCACGGACCAAACACTAAGAACGATACAGAGTACTATTAAAGATACTGGAGACTACAAATGATGCAAATAAAAGAATAACTTAGAAGTATGTGCATCAGAGGGTAACATTAAAGATTACAATATACATCTAATGTGGGTGAGGGAGACAAAGGTTAAGGAGAAAAAACGAACAAACTTGAGAGTAAATATGCATGGGAGGGAGACTATGAAAAAAGGTGTTGCAGGAAGCAAGCTTGACTTTCATCTGGTTCTATGAGTTCTTGATAGTTGTTAAGGTCTGAGTAGCTCCCAGGCCACTCCAGCAGTTGAACATTTTTCTATAATAACCAATTTATCACCTCTCTAACCTTCTGGCAAGAGGTACTATCCTGCATAAAGTGATCATACCTGTAAACATCATAAAAAGGAAGCAGATGGACCTCTAGCACCTAACCGTACTGCTCTCCATTCAATGTAAAGTTTTCAGTGATAAGAAATCAACATCCCCTATCCACAGCACCACTAAAGCAACCCCCAGTTCATCACACTATCTGGGCATTTCACTGTCTTCACTGTGAAACGAGTCATACCATTTTGCACCCTCCGATCTCACCCTTCCTGACCTCAAGTGTACACTTAAAGAAATTTTCAATTTAAAACATCAACTTACTCCACTATTGCTCACTCCAGTCCTTGTATTTCTTTGCAAATGTGAGGCATTTGCATTTCATTTCCCTTGTAAGCAGGGGTTTAGCATCTGGTATGCAGAGGGAATGTGGAGGTCCTTTTTCAGATGATAAACGATTCTTTGAAAGACATTTCCTAAAAGTTCTGGATGTCTAATCTTGAAATCAGCAACTGAAATGAAGGGTCGCTTGAATACTTTTAATCTTAGGAAGTAATCAGAAGATCTAAAAGTCTTCCTTGGATGACCAGGGATAGGTTTTGGTGGGATGACATCGCCTGGGAGGCCATAAGTGCTGGCAAGCAACCACCTGATTATGCATTCTGAGCACCCAGTGCACCAAAAAATTTCACATGTACTCACAGTTTCTTGCTTCCTGGCAAAAATACAAGCTTTGTCCTCCTTAGAAAGGTTAGAGCCAACCATCTTGAAGAGCAGATGGAAGAAATACAGCACCCAGAAGGGAATTTCTCAAAATGAAGTTGCAGCTAAGAGGAGTTGAGAAAGAAATTCCTTTCAAGATAATCTGAGGAACAATGTGGCAGGCTGCTGGAGCTCACACTGTCAGAAACACTAGTCTCCATGACCAACCATGGGATGATTTCACCCTCAGAGCATCTTATGCTTGAATCTACCATAAACCTCAGCCATGTGTTGCCTTTGAAAATATACGGAGCAGACAAGGTTTTTTGCTGACATTATATTATCCATACGTGTATGGGGAGATGGGGGTTAGCCTTCAGTGGGTTAATGGTGTTCACAAATTTCTTTGCCCTAGCTATCTCACTCCACCCAACACTATGAACAAGTACTTCACTGTAAGACAAACAGCAGATAAGTTTCAAATGACTGTGGTATGTCACTAACAGCTGGCTAATTTTTGTCTTACAGGATCATTATTTGACATTAAGTAATGTAACTTCCATCCTAAAGCATGCCAGCTCTGTTGGAACCTAGATCCTACAATATGATCATACTCATATTGGAGTTCATGGGATGAACAGTCCTCAGAATATGGAGCAAACTGACAAACTGAAATACATCTACTTAATTCAGTTGGAAAAACACTCACCTGAAAAGCAAGTTCCCTTGTAGGTGTCAGGACAAGAGCAAAAATGCCATATGGATCAAGTGAAAGTTGTTGCAAGACAGGAATGACAAATGCTAGTGTTTTGCCAGAGCCAGTCTTTGCAGCTCCAATAACATCTCGACCTTCAAGTGCTGGCTGAATGCAATGATACTGAATGGGTGTTGGCTGCTGGATTTCTGGCAATAAAGAGGGTAAAAGATGCTACATACTCTTATCTAAAGAGGGTAAAAGATGCTACATACTCTTATCTATCTATACAGCTATCACTGACACCCATTTCCTCCAGGAACTCTCATCAACAGGGGGACCATGGCAAAAAAAAAGTCTCCATATATGCTTGTCTTTACATGCCTCACTCACATACACCATTCCATGTGTTGTTGCACCACCCAATGTTGTCCACCCTGGTACACCAAATCATTCCAATTCCCTCTATTCCTTGCATGCCTTTCATCCTCCTGTGTTCAGGTCCTGATCGCTCAAAATCTTTTTCACTCCATCCTTCCACCTTCAATTTGGTCTCCCACTTCTCGTTCCCTCAACCTCTGCCACATATATCCTCTTTGTTAATCTCTCCTCACTCATTCTCTCCATGTGACCAAACCATATCAACGCACCCTCTTGTGCTCTCTCAACCACACTCTTTTTATTTCCACACATCTCTCTTTCTCTTTCATTACTTACTTGATCAAACCACCTCACACCACATATTGTCTTCAAACATTTCATTTCCAACATATCCACCCTCCTAACACTATTGAAAATGTGCAGAGAAGAGCAACCATATACCTTGCCTTTGTAAACTCACATATGAAGAAAGACTGAAAGCTGCGAGATCACCTATACCATCATAACAAAGCCTAGGAGGATATATGATTGACGTATCAAATTCTAAGAGTAAAACACTTTGATAAACAAGAGCAGATTTCTAATAAACGACAAATGATACAGAAAGGCATGAAGAGAACTTAAAAATTCAATATCCATTATCATAAAACAAACTTAACGATAAAACAAGTGATACTACTATTTATCTCCCAGTGCAGTTGACACCAAAACAGTAAATTCTTTTGAGAAGTGGCTGGACAAGTTTTGTTGCGAACAAGATGTTAAGAGAATAGAATAGAGATGACCCTTTATTCAGTTTGATATGTTAGTGTTTCTTTTATGGAATCTTTGTTATTACTGTAAGGAATGATATAAGAATGTAGGATTTTGCATTATCACCCTTTAAAACTATCTTTAGATAGTAATTACCTCATAAGTGGGAGGGCCATGAGGGATAAGGAAAATGAAGAATCAAACAATACAAAATTATAAAATCAAATAATATGCAGTTCTTTCATTCAAAGACAGCATTGGTAAAGTTCTTAATATTACAAATTCTTATGAAAAAGTAGTGATCCACTTATCTCTGCAATGCTTTTTCATTTGGTTGGTAATGTAGACAGTGAGTTCTGATGTCAAAAGAGTTGTGAGAATGACACTGTAGGAAAGATCTCACAAGCATTTAATTCAAGCCCTACAATTATTCAGACATCTGAAGTCACCTAACTTACCTGGAAACCTCACATGTTCGAACACTAGAAAGCATGGCACCATTTAATGGCATGCATAAATACTAAAGGATAAATGGTACTTCTACACACTATTGTCATCATTCACTTTGTATATTAACATAAAAACCATGTAAAGTTCTATAAAATCCATACAAGACATTCACTTTCTAATGTTCTCTTGCAACACACAAGGGCATTAAAAAAATTATGTTGATACAACACAGACATTTCTTGTTTGTTTACTATTTGCAAAATTTCAACTAAAGTGTCGAAAATACATTACTTGAATTGTTGGATGCTGATTTTCAGTTTTTTCCCACCTACTTCAAAGCCCTGCCCACTCTACCATAGCTTAAACTTAACAACGTTGGAAGTGGTGGATCATCTGACATCGTACATCCTTAATCATCTTACCAGTAATGTTGTACAAATCCCGGGGCAGATATATGGATTTTTTCCCCTGCAAGTTGGCATCTGACAACTAGTAAATCACCATTAAGGCATTTTTTATTATCAGTGTCTTAACCAGACTGAGCCTGACCCCTAACACAAGGTGTTTGGAAGCAAAGTTGGTGCCACATGTGGACAACACTTCTTACCAGTCTCAACTATGACATTATGGCGACAACATCAATAAATTACTTCAACACTATTCCTAACCTAACCTACAATTTGTCAAGAAACTTGATGGTATTCTTCATGAAGCGAATGATATTTAGAATGAAATTTTCTCCCCAATGTAAATGTTACCAAAGCTACAAATGCATTTAGGGTTAAACTTAATAAGCAACAGTTTGATGAGCAAATACGTAACTAGTCTTACACAATCTCTCATTCCATGTATCGTTCATATAACTAAACCAAGACCTGCCTGTATCTACTACAATAAGAGTGACTTACTAAGTTGGTTCAGTTGATTCACCACCCACGGGTGAAGCCCTGGGATATCCAAATAGGTTTTCCCACGAGTCTCTTCGCTGACCACATCCGCCATGTTTATAGTTTGTAAACATCCCAGCGTTCATTGGACATAAAATTTAAATTTCATTTACATATTTCGTTGTCAAGAATATCATCTTTTAATTGAATTTAACAGTAAACTTAAAAGGCATTGTCAGATCAATTTATGAATAGTTTCATTATGGTCTATCTTAGGAATAGTTTCAATATGGTCTATCTTGTAACATATTTCCTTCGTCACTCTCTACTATCATTCACCCAATTCTTTGCCTTCGAAAAATGCTCTCATAACTTGTGTTATTTTTAAGGATAATAATTCATGGAAAACTGGAACGCCAAAACGAATGCTCTTAACCTGATGATGTGCGATGGCGCCTATTTCGAACGTGCGCCTGCGTAGTGGGCAACGGGCAACTGAGTGCCATAACGGGAAATAGACCTACACTTTATTTACCTGACATTATAGTATTTTCAATTATTTAGCATTTGATATTCAATCGCAATTAAAAACTAACATAAAACAGTGTGAATATGTATCATATTCACATCGAAATCCTTGAGTGAATTGTGGCTGGCAGCAACACTAGCTGGCACCATAGACAAATTCCCCTCATGCAGGGCCTGCTGGCTGGGTGGTCAGTTAACCATGTGGCGTGAAGGGGTTTGTTAACCATTATATTGATGTGTCACTCGTTCATCTCTCCGTACATTGTTACTGGCCATGTTTGGTAGTGCGTCATCTGTGTAACATCATGGTAAGTTCCCGGGTGGTGTGCTACTTTACACACTTTGGGCGAGCTTTGATGCCTGAAATATTGTTTTATATATCACAATCCTTCTGACTTGTGAATTATCTATATACTTAAGAGAGATAGACGGTAAGATATGTAACTGATCAAGTTTGATACAAACATTATTGTTATTATTGGCTTCGTTCTACTCATGTCAATGCAAGTCAAACAGTCCGGATATTAACGTTACGAATGGCAGTGCTCACAACATTTGTTTCTATTTCCTTGTAATATATGAAATATGATAGTTATTATATTGTTGATTAAAATACCACAAACATTTATAAGATGAAGGAGAAGGTAATTGTGAAAGAGTAATGATATAAAGCGTGTGAGTGTCCCGCACAAGACAGTGTTGCCACACGTCACGTTGTCTGCCTCCATCAACACCATCTCATCATCAAAGCATGAAGAAATATTCCTAAGTAAATACACTTCAGCCAAATCATATAACAAAAAGAAAATATATATTTCGTATGTTTTTGCTTTCATGATACTGGTTTCCGAATGTAGTACACTCCGTATGCTACATCGCAGTCAATCCATTGTAAGCAAAGTTTATTAGGTTTTGTGATACGTTCATAAAACAAAACCACTGTGCTATAAGAGCACACAACTCATGAAAACAAATGCTCTTTACTTTTTTAAAAATAGGTTTCGCTTGTGTGAAATTAATTTCTCCTGCATATGTATGTTGTCTCATAGTTTCAATGTCAAAGTTCACAAGAGAAGAACTCTCCTGTGATCCAGGTCGATATGATGCGGTCATTATAATACCGTGCCAGTGTTCGTGGAGTATAATGTCCTGCGGAAAACTCACAAGGTTCATTACTGCATGACATGAACAAATAATGGTCAATACCTGACATTATACTAAATATAATATCATGTCTGCTCTCACTAGTCAATACATTATACACCAGATACAGGCAGGAGTCAATACATTATACACTAGATACAGGCAGGAGTCAATACATTATACAATATATACAAGATACAGATAGCAGTAGTCCACCATGTATTGACACATGAGATGTTCAGCAACAACCTCAGATGTTGTATCACTTCACATTATATATATCATTATCCAGCAACAATGATGTTATATGTTGTATCACTTCACATTATATATATCATTATCCAGCAACAATGGTGTTATATGCTATA
The DNA here is from genome assembly GCF_036320965.1 of Panulirus ornatus. Lineage (NCBI taxonomy): Eukaryota > Metazoa > Arthropoda > Malacostraca > Decapoda > Palinuridae > Panulirus > Panulirus ornatus. Next base: position 29,041,497 of record NC_092235.1, read on the forward strand.
TTTACTTTCTATACTTCCTGTAGTTTCCGGGTTATAATAAATACATAATAATACACAAGCTGTATTATTCCTGAGCAGGGTAACCAAAGCTTTGAAAAACTGTAATAAAGATGTCTTAAAAATGGTAAATTACTTCCTTCAACCAGTAAACTCCAAGTAGCGTCAGTACTGGTATGATCCCAGTAGCGCCAGTACTGGTATGATCCCAGTAGCGTCAGTACTGGTATGATCCCAGTAGCGTCAGTACTGGTATGATCCCAGTAGCGTCAGTACTGGTATGATCCCAGTAGCGTCAATGATCCCAGTAGCGTCAGTACTGGTATGATCCCAGTAGCGTCAATGATCCCAGTAGCGTCAGTACTGGTATGATCCCAGTAGCGTCAATGATCCCAGTAGCGTCAGTACTGGTATGATCCCAGTAGCGTCAGTACTGGTATGATCCCAGTAGCGTCAGTACTGGTATGATCCCAGTAGCGTCAGTACTGGTATGATCCCAGTAGCGTCAGTACTGGTATGATCCCAGTAGCGTCAGTACTGGTATGATCCCAGTAGCGTCAGTACTGGTATGATCCCAGTAGCGTCAGTACTGGTATGATCCCAGTAGCGTCAGTACTGGTATGATCCCAGTAGCGTCAGTACTGGTATGATCCCAGTAGCGTCAATGATCCCAGTAGCGTCAGTACTGGTATGATCCCAGTAGCGTCAATGATCCCAGTAGCGTCAGTACTGGTATGATCCCAGTAGCGTCAATGATCCCAGTAGCGTCAGTACTGGTATGATCCCAGTAGCGTCAATGATCCCAGTAGCGTCAGTACTGGTATGATCCCAGTAGCGTCAGTACTGGTATGATCCCAGTAGCGTCAGTACTGGTATGATCCCAGTAGCGTCAGTACTGGTATGATCCCAGTAGCGTCAGTACTGGTATGATCCCAGTAGCGTCAATGATCCCAGTAGCGTCAGTACTGGTATGATCCCAGTAGCGTCAGTACTGGTATGATCCCAGTAGCGTCAGTACTGGTATGATCCCAGTAGCGTCAGTACTGGTATGATCCCAGTAGCGTCAATGATCCCAGTAGCGTCAGTACTGGTATGATCCCAGTAGCGTCAGTACTGGTATGATCCCAGTAGCGTCAGTACTGGTATGATCCCAGTAGCGTCAGTACTGGTATGATCCCAGTAGCGTCAGTACTGGTATGATCCCAGTAGCGTCAGTACTGGTATGATCCCAGTAGCGTCAGTACTGGTATGATCCCAGTAGCGTCAATGATCCCAGTAGCGTCAGTACTGGTATGATCCCAGTAGCGTCAATGATCCCAGTAGCGTCAGTACTGGTATGATCCCAGTAGCGTCAGTACTGGTATGATCCAAGTAGCGTCAGTACTGGTATGATCCCAGTAGCGTCAATGATCCCAGTAGCGTCAGTACTGGTATGATCCCAGTAGCGTCAGTACTGGTATGATCCCAGTAGCGTCAGTACTGGTATGATCCCAGTAGCGTCAGTACTGGTATGATCCCAGTAGCGTCAGTACTGGTATGATCCCAGTAGCGTCAGTACTGGTATGATCCCAGTAGCGTCAGTACTGGTATGATCCCAGTAGCGTCAGTACTGGTATGATCCCATTAGCGTCAGTACTGGTATGATCCCAGTAGCGTCAGTACTGGTATGATCCCAGTAGCGTCAGTACTGGTATGATCCCAGTAGCGTCAGTACTGGTATGATCCCAGTAGCGTCAGTACTGGTATGATCCCAGTAGCGTCAGTACTGGTATGATCCCAGTAGCGTCAATGATCCCAGTAGCGTCAGTACTGGTATGATCCCAGTAGCGTCAATGATCCCAGTAGCGTCAGTACTGGTATGATCCCAGTAGCGTCAGTACTGGTATGATCCCAGTAGCGTCAGTACTGGTATGATCCCAGTAGCGTCAATGATCCCAGTAGCGTCAGTACTGGTATGATCCCAGTAGCGTCAATGATCCCAGTAGCGTCAGTACTGGTATGATCCCAGTAGCGTCAGTACTGGTATGATCCCAGTAGCGTCAGTACTGGTATGATCCAAGTAGCGTCAGTACTGGTATGATCCCAGTAGCGTCAATGATCCCAGTAGCGTCAGTACTGGTATGATCCCAGTAGCGTCAATGATCCCAGTAGCGTCAGTACTGGTATGATCCCAGTAGCGTCAGTACTGGTATGATCCCAGTAGCGTCAGTACTGGTATGATCCAAGTAGCGTCAGTACTGGTATGATCCCAGTAGCGTCAATGATCCCAGTAGCGTCAGTACTGGTATGATCCCAGTAGCGTCAGTACTGGTATGATCCCAGTAGCGTCAGTACTGGTATGATCCCAGTAGCGTCAGTACTGGTATGATCCCAGTAGCGTCAGTACTGGTATGATCCCAGTAGCGTCAGTACTGGTATGATCCCAGTAGCGTCAATGATCCCAGTAGCGTCAGTACTGGTATGATCCCAGTAGCGTCAGTACTGGTATGATCCAAGTAGCGTCAGTACTGGTATGATCCCAGTAGCGTCAATGATCCCAGTAGCGTCAGTACTGGTATGATCCCAGTAGCGTCAGTACTGGTATGATCCCAGTAGCGTCAGTACTGGTATGATCCCAGTAGCGTCAGTACTGGTATGATCCCAGTAGCGTCAGTACTGGTATGATCCCAGTAGCGTCAATGATCCCAGTAGCGTCAGTACTGGTATGATCCCAGTAGCGTCAGTACTGGTATGATCCCAGTAGCGTCAGTACTGGTATGATCCAAGTAGCGTCAGTACTGGTATGATCCCAGTAGCGTCAATGATCCCAGTAGCGTCAGTACTGGTATGATCCCAGTAGCGTCAATGATCCCAGTAGCGTCAGTACTGGTATGATCCCAGTAGCGTCAGTACTGGTATGATCCCAGTAGCGTCAATGATCCCAGTAGCGTCAGTACTGGTATGATCCCAGTAGCGTCAATGATCCCAGTAGCGTCAGTACTGGTATGATCCCAGTAGCGTCAATGATCCCAGTAGCGTCAGTACTGGTATGATCCCAGTAGCGTCAGTACTGGTATGATCCCAGTAGCGTCAGTACTGGTATGATCCCAGTAGCGTCAATGATCCCAGTAGCGTCAGTACTGGTATGATCCCAGTAGCGTCAGTACTGGTATGATCCCAGTAGCGTCAATGATCCAAGTAGCGTCAGTACTGGTATGATCCCAGTAGCGTCAGTACTGGTATGATCCCAGTAGCGTCAATGATCCCAGTAGCGTCAGTACTGGTATGATCCCAGTAGCGTCAATGATCCCAGTAGCGTCAGTACTGGTATGATCCCAGTAGCGTCAATGATCCCAGTAGCGTCAGTACTGGTATGATCCCAGTAGCGTCAATGATCCCAGTAGCGTCAGTACTGGTATGATCCCAGTAGCGTCAGTACTGGTATGATCCCAGTAGCGTCAGTACTGGTATGATCCCAGTAGCGTCAGTACTGGTATGATCCCAGTAGCGTCAGTACTGGTATGATCCCAGTAGCGTCAGTACTGGTATGATCCAAGTAGCGTCAGTACTGGTATGATCCCAGTAGCGTCAATGATCCCAGTAGCGTCAGTACTGGTATGATCCCAGTAGCGTCAGTACTGGTATGATCCCAGTAGCGTCAGTACTGGTATGATCCCAGTAGCGTCAGTACTGGTATGATCCCAGTAGCGTCAGTACTGGTATGATCCCAGTAGCGTCAGTACTGGTATGATCCCAGTAGCGTCAATGATCCCAGTAGCGTCAGTACTGGTATGATCCCAGTAGCGTCAGTACTGGTATGATCCCAGTAGCGTCAGTACTGGTATGATCCAAGTAGCGTCAGTACTGGTATGATCCCAGTAGCGTCAATGATCCCAGTAGCGTCAGTACTGGTATGATCCCAGTAGCGTCAATGATCCCAGTAGCGTCAGTACTGGTATGATCCCAGTAGCGTCAGTACTGGTATGATCCCAGTAGCGTCAGTACTGGTATGATCCAAGTAGCGTCAGTACTGGTATGATCCCAGTAGCGTCAATGATCCCAGTAGCGTCAGTACTGGTATGATCCCAGTAGCGTCAGTACTGGTATGATCCCAGTAGCGTCAGTACTGGTATGATCCCAGTAGCGTCAGTACTGGTATGATCCCAGTAGCGTCAATGATCCCAGTAGCGTCAGTACTGGTATGATCCCAGTAGCGTCAATGATCCCAGTAGCGTCAGTACTGGTATGATCCCAGTAGCGTCAGTACTGGTATGATCCCAGTAGCGTCAGTACTGGTATGATCCCAGTAGCGTCAATGATCCCAGTAGCGTCAGTACTGGTATGATGGTATTGTTAATAGTTCGTCAGTGTAAACTGTGATCGACCAACAGATTCTGTATAGGTTCTTCTGGAGTCATGCGTGTGTGTGTGTGTGTGTGTGTGTGTGTGTGTGTGTGTGTGTACTAACCCCAGCCAGGTTCTTCACGCAGATGTTTATCTTGTGGTGCAGCTGTTGTCCTGCACGCCCCAACCTCACGCCATAACGTGTCAGTCTCCGGTCCACACCTACATACACTGCCAGTATCACACTCATCATCTCACACATGGTCATACTGCCAGTGCAAACACCCTCCTCACTTCTTCACGTATATATATATATATATATATATATATATATATATATATATATATATATATATATATATATATATATATATATATATATATGTGTGTGTGTGTGTGTGTGTGTGTGTGTGTGTATAATCGCTGTTTCCTGCGTTAGAGAACCAGGCACACACGAAGGTTACGTCCATTCACATTTATTCTCTAACTGTTGCGTAATGCACCAAAACCATAGCTCCCTATACACCACCAAGCTCCACAGGCCTCTCCATGGTGTACTAGAACGCCTCACATGCCCTGGTTCAGTCCATTGACACCACGTCGTCCTAAGTATACCACATCATTCCAATTCCCTGTATCTCGTGCAAGCCTTTCACCCTCCTGCATGTTTAGGCCTCGATCGTTAGAAACCTTTTTTACTCCATCCTTCCACCTCCAAGTTCGTCTCTCGCTTCTCCTCGTTCCCTCCACTTCTGACACATACATCCTCTTTGTCAATCGTTCCTCACTCATTCTCTCCGTATGACCAAACCATTTTAGCACACCCTCTTCAGCTCTCTCAACCACACTCTTTTTATTACCACACATATACCTTCACCCTTGTCATTACTTACTCGATCAAGCCACCTTACGCCATATATTGTGTTCAAACGTTTCATTTCCAACACATCCACCCTCCTCCATACAACACATGCCTTACACTCGCAAAAATATCCTTTGGCTGCCATTCCGTCAAACATACACATTTTTTCCCTCCCATATAACGTTTTCTCTTTCCACATATTCAGCGCTCCCAGAACCTTCACCCCCTCACCCACACTATGACCCCCTTTAGCTTACATGGTTCCATTTGCTGCCATGTCCACTCTCAGGTATCTAAAAAAAAAAAAAATTCACTTCCAGGTTTTCTCCATCCAGATGCACACCAACTAACATGCCCCTCTGCAGAATCTAATATATATATATATATATATATATATATATATATATATATATATATATATATATATATATATATATATATATATATATATATATATTATCCCTGGGGATAGGAGAGAAAGAATACTTCCAACGTATTCCCTGCGTGTCGTAGAAGGCGACTAAAAGGGAAGGGAGCGGGGGGCTGGAAATCCTCCCCTCTCATTTTTTTTTTTTCCAAAAGAAGGAACAGAGAAGGGGGCCAGGTGAGGATATTCCCTCAAAGGCCCAATCCTCTGTTCTTAACGCTACCCCGCTGATGCGGGAAATGGCGAATAATATGAAAGAAAAGAAAATATATATATATATATATATATATATATATATATATATATATATATATATATATATATATATATATATATATATATTGATATATTGATATTGGTTCTAGTGTTGGTTAGAGCTGAGGTACAGTATACAACACAATTCCATACATGATCATACTTTTCAGGGGAGTTAAAAAATCGTATCTTTGGAAACGTTACTCTACTATGTCAGTTCTACTGTTAATTATATAACTGAATAATTGTGTACGTTTTGGTACATTGTTCAGCATAAAGCAGCAACTGTACATTGTCTTCACATCCCCGGATGTCTCACATTTCGCTTGTTAATGTTTAACAAAATTTCAGCTCACAATTGTAAATACATCATTTAACTACCAAATGTATTGATACCATTTAGTTTTTGAAGATAACTTTTATACTTTAACGATATATATAAAATTTAGTAGCTATAACGCACATAGTCCAAGAGACAGTACATGAGCGCAGCCTACATCATCATTATCATTTTAACTCCATTACACTTTATTGTTGCCGTCCAGATTAGCAGGATAATATAACACAGCTCTTGTTCCTCCTGGGAAAACAATGGGGGGGGGGGGGCGGTGCTTCAATATGGCACGTAATTTATGGTGGACATATGTTTGGTCCGGGACGGGTCACGCCAGCTGACTGACTCATTACGGCTCAAGCCAATACATAATAAGCTGCAGGAACGATCTGGGTGGTAGATAAGATCAGTCATTACTGATGACCAACAAAGAACAAATTCTATCAAGACCAGTCAATCACATGACCTTCACAACTGGCAGGCTATTTTTATTATAAACAAGTTCTGTAAATACTGTCAACACCAACCTTTCCTTTAATATCTTAATAAACGTTTATTTTGAAAGCATATCATCTTTTTTATCTATTAATTACATTTTCTTTTAATCAAACTCGTCATTTAACAACGTGAAGTTTTCTTCCAGCTACATTGTCTTCCATATTATAATTAATATTTCCTTGATAATGTTCTCGTTTATATCAACACCGCTCTCTCTCTCCCTCCCTGCACGAATACGATAATGTGAACATCATAACATCCACCTGAACATGCCAAGAATACAATAATGTGAACATCACAACATCCACCTGAACATGCCAAGAATACGATAATGTGAACATCACAACATCCACCTGAACATGCCAAGAATAAGATAATGTGAACATCACAACATCCACCTGAACATGCCAAGAATACGATAATGTGAACATCACAACATCCACCTGAACATGCCAAGAATACGATAATGTGAACATCACAACATCCACCTGAACATGCCAAGAATACGATAATGTGAACATCACAACATCCACCTGAACATGCCAAGAATAAGATAATGTGAACATCACAACATCCACCTGAACATGCCAAGAATACGATAATGTGAACATCATAACATCCACCTGAACATGCCAAGAATAAGATAATGTGAACATCACAACATCCACCTGAACATGCCAAGAATACGATAATGTGAACATCACAACATCCACCTGAACATGCCAAGAATACGATAATGTGAACATCATAACATCCACCTGAACATGCCAAGAATAAGATAATGTGAACATCACAACATCCACCTGAACATGCCAAGAATACGATAATGTGAACATCACAACATCCACCTGAACATGCCAAGAAACACAACTAAAACATTACACAATGGTAACGTTTTAATTACTTTGGTAATATGTCTAACTGTGTTGTTCTTACATCCGCATTAAATGTAATTATAATTAAAACGTTAATGTTCACACCAGGTTCAACAAAGCTAACCTAACCTATTGATCTACTTTACAAATATTACAACTCGAGCAAAGTTAACATAATGATTAACTATAGTATCGTTACTCGTCATTAAAGCAGTAAGTTAACCTGAAGAAAACTTCAGCTTATGATGATGATGAATATTGACCAGTAACGTTAATATTGACCTACACAACTGAGTCACTACTATTATATCACTACCTCACTGACCAACAGACTTCTGACTCAAAAATTATCCATCCATTAATGAAAAAATAATGATTCTTTCTTACAACAACAACAACAACAATAACATAAATATAGTAATATTACTTTAAACATTGGCTGAAGATCTTCATGTTATAGTTATAGTACATAATAACTAAACAACAGCCTAGCTTCTAACTCATATAAACTGAAGCAATAATATCCTTATTTCAGTAACCTAACACTAACATTGTTGTAGTTATATTATCTAATACTGACACAAACCTTCTACAACACTTGTTATACTATAAGAATACCGCTGACCCACACACTCCCTCAACAACAACCTAACTCTCCTGTTCGATTCCCGTCCACATTACTTCACCCAAACAATACCATTAGATAACCGTTGACACAGCCTTAACAACAGTCAAGCAATACCATTAGATAACCGTTGACATTGCCTTAACAACGGTCAAGCAATACCATTAGATAACCGTTGACATTGCCTTAACAACGGTCAAGCAATACCATTAGATAACCGTTGACATTGCCTTAACAACGGTCAAGCAATTCCATTAGATAACCGTTGACATTGCCTTAACAACAGTCAAGCAATACCATTAGATAACCGTTGACATTGCCTTAACAACAGTCAAGCAATACCATTAGATAACCGTTGACATTGCCTTAACAACGGTCAAGCAATACCATTAGATAACCGTTGACATTGCCTTAACAACGGTCAAGCAATTCCATTAGATAACCGTTGACATTGCCTTAACAACAGTCAAGCAATACCATTAGATAACCGTTGACATTGCCTTAACAACAGTCAAGCAATACCATTAGATAACCGTTGACATTGCCTTAACAACAGTGTAACAACCGTTGATATTGCAGGTTGGTGAGAGGCGTTTGATGACGTCACGGGAGCCGCGTCATGACGACTGCTGGAAACTTCCATCCCGAGATTAAGTATGTTGACAACATGTTGTATTGGTTAACATAGTATGTCAACATGACAACATGATGTATTGGTTAACATAGTATGTCAACATGACAACATGATGTATTGGTTAACATAGTATGTCAACATGACAACATGATGTATTGGTTAACATAGTATGTCAACATGACAAGATGATGTATTGGTTAACATAGTATGTCAACATGACAAGATGATGTATTGGTTAACATAGTATGTCAACATGACAAGATGATGTATTGGTTAACATAGTATGTCAACATGACAAGATGATGTATTGGTTAACATAGTATGTCAACACAGGGATGACTTGGATTACTTTGTTGTCTGGGATTGTGTTCACATACTGGTATCCTGGCTCTTGACACATGACCATGTTAGCGAACATGATTGGGGTCAGAGGTCGGAAGGTTACACAGTCTGTGTTGACTGTCAGCTGGCAGGAGTTGTATTGACGGTCAGCTGGCAGGGGTTGTATTGACGGTCAGCTGGCAGGAGTTGTATTGACGATCAGCTGGCAGGGGTTGTATTGACGGTCAGCTGGCAGGGGTTGTATTGACGGTCAGCTGGCAGGGGTTGTATTGACGGTCAGCTGGCAGGGGTTGTATTGACGGTCAGCTGGCAGGGGTTGTATTGACGGTCAGCTGGCAGGGGTTGTATTGACGGTCAGCTGGCAGGGGTTGTATTGACGGTCAGCTGGCAGGGGTTGTATTGACGGTAAGATTGAAGGGGTTATATTGGATAGTTAGTTATTACATAAGTATGTTAGCGGTAGGAAGTGTGCTGATAGTAGATTGTCAGCAGATATTAAGTATATCAAGAGAGATCAATATTTTGGCATATATCAGGTATACTGACATGTTTCCTTACCTTATAATATCAGGTATATTGACATGTTTCCCTGTAAAATCAGGTATGCTGACAGATGTTTCCTACCTTATAATATCAGGTATACTGACAGATGTTTCCTTACCTTATAATATAAATAACTGAAGGTGAGGTCAGGTGTTAGGAAGGATTAGTACACTGGAAACGATTACAAAGATTGACAGGTAACGCTATATTGGCAAACGATATTTGGCATCCTGAAATCCGTAAAAGTAGGTTTCAGTTGTAAGTTACATTATCATGCAATGTTTCAGTTGTAGGTTACATTATTGTACAATGTTTCAGTTGTAGGTTACATTATCGTGCAATGTTTCAGTTGTAGGTTACATTATCATGCAATGTTTCAGTTGTAGGTTACATTATCGTGCAATGTTTCAGTTGTCGGTTACATTATCGTGCAATGTTCCAGTTGTAGGTTACATTATCATGCAATGTTTCAGTTGTAGGTTACATTATCGTGCAATGTTTCAATTGTAGGTTACATTATCATGCAATGTTTCAGTTGTAGGTTACATTATCGTGCAATGTTTCAGTTGTAGGTTACATTATCGTGCAATGTTTCAGTTGTAGGTTACATTATCGTGCAATGTTTCAGTTGTAGGTTACATTATCGTGCAATGTTTCAGTTGTAGGTTACATTATCGTGCAATGTTTCAGTTGTAGGTTACATTATCGTGCAATGTTTCAGTTGTATGTTACATTATCGTGCAATGTTTCAGTTGTAGGTTACATTATCATGCAATGTTTCAGTTGTAGGTTACATTATCATGCAATGTTTCAGTTGTAGGTTACATTATCGTGCAATGTTTCGGTTGTAGGTTACATTATCGTGCAATGTTTCAGTTGTAGGTTACATCATCATGCAATGTTTCAGTTGTAGGTTACATTATCGTGCAATGTTTCAGTTGCAGGTTACATTATCGTGCAATGTTTCAGTTGTAGGTTACATTATCGTGCAATGTTTCAGTTGCAGGTTACATTATCGTGCAATGTTTCAGTTGTAGGTTACATTATCGTGCAATGTTTCAGTTGTAGGTTACATTATCGTGCAATGTTTTAACAATGTGCAGATATTGTTTACTTGGTTCGTTTTAGGTTAGGTTAGGTGAAGCTAAACGCAGGTTAACAATAGGCCCAACGTAACAACCTTTTGGTTGGATGAGGCTAAGTATAAGGTAACAATGGTTAGGATGAGTGAGAGTACGAGATAACAATAGTTAGGGTGAGTGAGAGTAAGTACAAGATAACAATAGTTAAGGCTGTACACAAGGTGAAAGTCGTGCATATCACAAGTAGTGTGAGGATACAGCTGGAGGTGTTGCCTGCATACTGCTCTCGGTGACGTGTTCCTCCCTCACTTAACCTTCAGGTCACGTCTTCTCCAGCTTGGTACATAGCATAAGCAACAAGGATTCATCACTACAATATATATTCCCACAACCTGAGCTGATGATATAGATACATTCACTACATATACTGAGGAACTTCACTGACTTAAAAAGTTTGCTATGTGCCTAACACGAGGAAAGCAAGCTGGACAGAGGAGGAATACATATCACACGTTCAAAATGCAACACTAGCATGGAAGATTTGGTTCCCATGGAGCTTGTGTGCCAAGATAAAACACAAACACTAATCATTAACTCATATACCATGTGACCAGCTTCTACCTTAAGTTAGGGAATTCTAGCAAGCAACACAACATAACTACACTTCTTTCACTCGTGTACTTGGGATAATTACATAGACACAAGTACATATTCACCAAACCATTAAGTAGTACAGTAACACTTATGATATATGCATTTTGGAGAATGTAAATATTTGGGCAATGTATTTTTCTAATCAGACTGTTTAATATACATCAAACCATCACACTGCAGTACTGGATCTTTTAATTCACGTGATAAGACTTAATATATTACAGTATGCGATCAGATGTATTTCACATGGTCAGACTAGTTTGTTATTATTTCATACCATGAAATGACTTCATTTTTCACTTCATGTGATCAAACTAGTTAGTTAGTTTATTGTTTTGTTATTGGTCGTCCTTATTAGTACAGTCAGTCATTATGATGGTTTGTTGCATGACGATGTATGATGTTTGTTTACGTGGATCATGGTGAATGTGGCACCAGCCAGCCAGCAAGATATTTCCATATTCCTGAAGTTGCCAATGTAGTGGCATGATGCCCGAGCCAGAGGAAGTTGTCAAGTGTGCCACTCTTCTCATGTATAACAATAAAAACCAGACTCTGGCTCGCCAGACGAGTTGTAAATGTTGTAGTTACTTATTGATGACAGATGCAAGGGATAGTAAGAACGATATATATTTTTCGGTACATTGTCATGGTCCTGGATGACCAGGTACAATTGGTACTAAGGTATTATATGTTTTCCTCGGTTTACCGTGGTACCAGACAGTGGCTGGCCAGGTGCAGAGGGTATTAACGTATGACATTATGTTCCCTGTGTTCTACTAGTGTTACACAGTAACTTATGGAGGGCGAAAAGTATTACCAGAGTTGTCAACTCAAAAGTTTTGATGGCATGAGAGTCACTCCCGAAAAGCGTTAACCTTACTAAAATGAGTGAAAAAATGTGTTGAATTATTTCTGCTCTTTGACCTAGCAAATGATTAATAACATGTACGACTGACTAGTTTCATACTAAAACTCTTACCATTAATCGACATCTGATAATTCCAATTTACAATCTGTTCGTCCTCGGTGTCCTGGGGTTGTGGTGGTCTGTGCGAGGGTTGTGGTTGTGATGACACGTATGCTTACAGTACTTCCTTACGCAGTTTAAAAGCATAACAGCAGTTTCCGTTTCTTCTTAATCCATACTTGACAGTATTGCATTTAAGCTTTTGATAGTCTGTTTCGAAGCTTTTACTTCACGATATTCATATTAGTAAAGATACGCTGTACATGAGCGTTGGAGTGAGGCAATGTCAGCACAGTCAAAACCAACTCAGATCTGAGGTTAATGAAGGCATCTTCTCATGTGGCATCCATGGGCCTGGCTATTTCAGCCCACAGAGCTAGTTAAGGTCCTAGTGTTCTGGTTGTACAATAAGTGATGAAGTTTGCTCCACTGAAACTCATTACGTGTGAGAATTTCTTATTATCAGTAAAATCTTTCCTGATTCCAGAATTCCACGATTTATGGGTTGAAGGCTTTCATTAGTACTCAGTGATGACACTGACTACAACACTTGCACATTGTCTGGTAAACGTTGACAAAACTGTCTCACCAACTCCACTATAAACTGTATGTATCTTCCTCCAACTTACATTGTAGCATCTCCTGTTCAAACTCGTACCCCAAGTACGTATGTGGGTCTAAGTGGTTCTTTACTGAATGTCCTTCAATTTCTTGCTGAGATGATGACGACCTCACAACTTTGGGAATCATTAAGTCGAGTAACATTACCTAGCACTTGGCTTAGCTCTTGTACCTTCGCTTTTCATTTTTCATTTACACGTTGAACTTCTCGGAGACTATGTTTCAGGAATATTAGGAAGGCATAGTGTTTCCGTCACCAAACATGTTACAGAGGATCTGAGATGTGTGACAGATTTCACAATTTCTTGACATTTCAAAGCGAGTCTTAAGTTCAACCTACTGCTACAATATGTTGACAACTGCTGATTCAGATGACAGCCTTCGAGTCTGGTTTAGCTGTATTAATTTCAATGAAGCCTGACCATCACTGATAAAAAAAAAAAAAAATCATTTTGTACCCTGCTTGGCGAATGGCGGAGTGGGAGAAGCAATTGTAGGTTTCTAATAATAAAATCCAGGTTCTTCGGGAGACACTGCTGGAACATGAGACACAACCAGCTGTACACACTGGATCAGGATCAATATGAGGAAGTTCTTGACTTGAGTTTGGCACACATTCTACCGTTGCTAACATCTGTCATCACACAAGCCATGTTGGTGACAACTGTAACAAGATGTGTAACATTAATTTTCAAAGACTTCTTGATGTCATCACATTAGCATTAGTCAGTCAGCACAACAGAAATGTCACCACAATTTTCTTCTTACTTTCATAAGAGAACCAGATGCAATACCCAGTAGTTACGTTACCGTGATGTCATTACTCTAATTAATTAAGAGGTTAAACTTCTGATTGTTTATATCACCTTCCACCATCAACATGCGGGCCATCACACTGCACCACACACCCACCTTCCTGACTTCAACTTCTACATTGTTTACTGTCTACAAATCTTGCTTTGCACACTTCACTAAGATGATAACAACACATAATGAACAATGTTCTCCAATGAATGGTAATACATTTCCTTCACTAAGATGATAACAACACATAATGAACAATGTTCTCCAATGAATGGTAATACATTTCCTTCACTAAGATGATAACAACACGTAATGAACAATGTTCTCCAATGAATGGTAATACATTTCCTTCACTAAGATGATAACAACACGTGATGAACATTGTTCTCCAATGAATAGTAATACATTTCCTTCAGTCTTCCGTGCGTCATCACTCACTTTTTCAAATAGAATTGTGGTTCAACTTCAGAATGGCTCTTCAGTTTTTTTATGGTTCACTACTTTACTGTTTTTCACTGTCACTAAGTTTGGTAGACAATTGCAGTACTTGTATAGACATTTTGTGTTCTCCTCTGCATTTCTTAACCACTTTTAATATTTGTGCTCTTTCAACCACTCCGCTCTAGAATGTTGAATATATTTCTTATTCATTATTGTGTTCGTTAAATGGCCAACACATACAAGCGACAATGTTACTGTCCTTAATTCCTGGCTACGGTTACTTCTGTCACTCAACTGAACGGGGCACTGGAGGAGGGGCACCCCACGGAAATCACCCGAACTGAACCTCTTCAAAATAATTTGGAATATGTTCATTTCTATGAAAATATTTGCAGTTTTCCTTGTTATTTTAACAGGTTTCAATTAATCTTTCTAAATTGCATTAATATATTTTAATTAATGAGTGAATTTTCTCTGATGTCGAGATAACACAAAGTTTGGCGCTTAATAACAAAAACTCCGAAAAACGCGCGATGGCGCTAAATACGAAATTTAGTCGCTAGATCTATGTAAAAAGCGCTAGATCTAGCGCCAAAGACGCTAACTTAGCAACTCTGAGCACTACAGTATGATATGTTTTCCTCAGGTTCCGTTGGTGCCGGACAGTTCCGTGCCGGGCGCAAGAGGTTTGGCTGGTACTGACGTCGGTGACGGGGACGCGGGTCTGCCTCACATGGCAGCCTAACCTGGGCTGGTACGAGGCCCCGCCCACAGCCTTACCCTGTGGTCTACATAGCGGATTTATCTTCATTAAAGACAAGGTTGGCAGCTCAGCTAACGTCCCGTTACTCAGGTTCTCCTATGATGGCATCTTTTAATGTAATCACTGTATTCTTTGATACTGGAGGCCCATCAAACCCACTTACACTGTACAAATTATATTACTTGCTATGTTTGACAGGTTATGACCTTATACGTACATCTCTATATGATTTTCCTTTTATTCACCATTCCTCTAGTATGAACAGTTTCCAGTATGAGGGAAGGTCAGCATTGCAGCAAACTTTCAAATGTCACAGACATGACGTCATCTGTCTTGAGATCGTGAGACACAATGAATGTCACTGGCCACAACAACTTCATTATACAATACTCTGTACTAACCAGGTGCCTCTCATTACACAAGGCTTCCCATCACCCAGGTGCCTCTCATTACACAAGGCTTCCCATCACCCAGGTGCCTCTCATTACACAAGGCTTCCCATCACCCAGGTGCCTCTCATTACACAAGGCTTCCCATCACCCAGGTGCCTCTCATTACACAAGGCTTCCCATCACCCAGGTGCCTCTCATTACACAAGGCTTCCCATCACCCAGGTGCCTCTCATTACACAAGGCTTCCCATCACCCAGGTGCCTCTCATTACACAAGGCTTCCCATCACCCAGGTGCCTCTCATTACACAAGACTTCCCATCACCCAGGTGCCTCTCATTACACAAGGCTTCCCATCACCCAGGTGCCTCTCATTACACAAGACTTCCCATCACCCAGGTGCCTCTCATTACACAAGGCTTCCCATCACCCAGGTGCCTCTCATTACACAAGGCTTCCCATCACCCAGGTGCCTCTCATTACACAAGACTTCCCATCACCCAGGTGCCTCTCATTACACAAGGCTTCCCATCACCCAGGTGCCTCTCATTACACAAGGCTTCCCATCACCCAGGTGCCTCTCATTACACAAGGCTTCCCATCACCCAGGTGCCTCTCATTACACAAGGCTTCCCATCACCCAGGTGCCTCTCATTACACAAGACTTCCCATCACCCAGGTGCCTCTCATTACACAAGACTTCCCATCACCCAGGTGCCTCTCATTACACAAGGCTTCCCATCACCCAGGTGCCTCTCATTACACAAGGCTTCCCATCACCCAGGTGCCTCTCATTACACAAGACTTCCCATCACCCAGGTGCCTCTCATTACACAAGGCTTCCCATCACCCAGGTGCCTCTCATTACACAAGGCTTCCCATCACCCAGGTGCCTCTCATTACACAAGACTTCCCATCACCCAGGTGCCTCTCATTACACAAGACTTCCCATCACCCAGGTGCCTCTCATTACACAAGACTTCCCATCACCCAGGTGCCTCTCATTACACAAGGCTTCCCATCACCCAGGTGCCTCTCATTACACAAGACTTCCCATCACCCAGGTGCCTCTCATTACACAAGGCTTCCCATCACCCAGGTGCCTCTCATTACACAAGGCTTCCCATCACCCAGGTGCCTCTCATTACACAAGGCTTCCCATCACCCAGGTGCCTCTCATTACACAAGACTTCCCATCACCCAGGTGCCTCTCATTACACAAGGCTTCCCATCACCCAGGTGCCTCTCATTACACAAGACTTCCCATCACCCAGGTGCCTCTCATTACACAAGACTTCCCATCACCCAGGTGCCTCTCATTACACAAGGCTTCCCATCACCCAGGTGCCTCTCATTACACAAGACTTCCCATCACCCAGGTGCCTCTCATTACACAAGGCTTCCCATCACCCAGGTGCCTCTCATTACACAAGGCTTCCCATCACCCAGGTGCCTCTCATTACACAAGACTTCCCATCACCCAGGTGCCTCTCATTACACAAGGCTTCCCATCACCCAGGTGCCTCTCATTACACAAGGCTTCCCATCACCCAGGTGCCTCTCATTACACAAGACTTCCCATCACCCAGGTGCCTCTCATTACACAAGACTTCCCATCACCCAGGTGCCTCTCATTAAGCCAGGATGTGCTCGGGTCATGTCAGCTCCGCCCTCACTCCACAACCCTCTGCCAGCCACCAAGGAATTGCCCGATACTCGGCGTCTTACAGTACCAAGTGTCCCACTAACGAACTATTTCCATGTGTGTCCCTTCACGCTGGGCTCTCCCATCAAACAAGGATGTCCCATCACTTCAGAATCCTTCACCCAAAGGTTTTACGCCACAAGGATATCTGCCATCACAAGGGTTATCCTGCCATCACGACTCTCAACATCACTTACAACTGTCAGCCATTCACACGTACCCTGTTACGTCATCACTCATTGCTCTCCTAACTGAGGATTGTATCATCCTTCGGGAGTCTCCTATCATAACTGAGGATTGTATCATCCTTCGGGAGTCTCCTATCATAACTGAGGATTGTATCATCCTTCGGGAGTCTCCTATCATAACTGAGGATTGTATCATCCTTCGGGAGTCTCCTATCATAACTGAGGATTGTATCATCCTTCGGGAGTCTCCTATCATAACTGAGGATTGTATCATCCTTCGGGAGTCTCCTATCATAACTGAGGATTGTATCATCCTTCGGGAGTCTCCTATCATAACTGAGGATTGTATCATCCTTCGGGAGTCTCCTATAACCGAGGGTGCATCATCACTGGGGATTCTCGAATCATCCTCACATAATAATGAAGGGTTCAGGTGTTAGTAGAGAAGTGAAGACATGTCACCATATTCCTGCTGACCTGTACCTTTGCAGCCCAAATATGGACATGGAACGAGTCACAGGTCAAGTGTCCAGGCTGTGGAAATGAGCCATTTGAGAGGAGCATGTGGCACGACTAGGTGGTATGAAGAAAGAAATGACATTTATGAGAGAATTGGAAGGCAGGAATGGAAAGGGAGTAAATTGTGGAATGGTAGAGTGGATGAAACGTAATATTTCAGAAGTGATTTGCGTTTGTGAAAAGATGGAGACAGTGTATGAGAGTATGATTAATGGGGTTGTTGTGAAAGGTAGACCACTTGTATCATGGGCAAATATAGTGGAAGAGTCCTGGAGGGAGAGAAATGGTGACAGAATACGTTGAAAAGTGTATACGACGGAGGGATGTAAGGAGAGGAAAAAGTGGTAACTCTCCTCAAACTCCTACCACCTTAATAGGGTAGTTCCTGGAGGGAAGAAGCTTCACACATGTAGACAGATATATTGTTAACACAATGAGGGACGGGGTATTGAGACGACATCAGGAAAGGTTGATCTGTACAGAGCACATATACATGAGGTGGAGAGAGAGTTCCGACCTACGAACATCTATAACATGGTTTTTCATTAAGCATGGCCGGTATATGTTTCTCACTACATAACTTGTTTGAATAACAAAACAGTAATTTGTTCTCTGTGGCTATGGACGTTATATAAATTATGATTTTGGGTTCATCTGGAACTGTTTTAAGCCAATCATCAAGGCTTCTTTTGAATGTATTTATGTAAGAGTGCAAGTGAGACAGAAGGGAAGATTTTGGCAGAAGATTTGTTGTTGTGTAGAAAGTTGTAAAGTTGTGCATTACAAAGATATGCATGGGTCTCCCTACTGAATACTGAAAGGTTTCTTTGTGTATATAGAGTTAATGCCGTGTAGTCCTGCATGTTGAAGTTGTCACTAAGGATGTTTTGTTTCATTTAAAGGTTCGTGACACAATCACTGGCAGTCTTCAGTCAAGGGACAGAGACTACAAGGTGGATCCATTCCACATTGTCCCACACAAGTTTGCTGTTGAGCTGTTCTTGGAATCGGATCAAACTTCACCATTCTGGAGTGATGTGCCAGAGTTGCGTCTACGTTACCTCAGTTCTGATCACTTAGATAGACTTATCACCACCACCCATCAAGACTCCAACACAAGACAAGAGTCTGGAGGTCTCCATGGTCGTAAGTGGGTCTCCTCAACATCACTGAGTAACGCTGGAAATCGTGGTACAACAGGAGAGAAGATTTCAATCATTACAAGAGATTTAGCAGGAAGACATGCACAGAGAAATGTTCAGGCAGGAGGCTTAACTCGAGGCAGGTCTCACAACCAACTGCTACTGTCATCAACTTCATGTGATAACCTGAGACATCAAGGACAAGCATCGGCGTCTTCACCGAATCTCTCTCGGGCTTTCCAGGTGGCTGTCGATCTGTCACGTGCTAGTTCCAAGTTCCTTGCTGGACTGTCATCAACCAGCAGTGGGGTCTGTCTGGGCTTTGAGGATGGCAGTGAGCCTCCCTCTCCAGAGACTAAGGAGTCGACCCACATCAACAGCCCCTATGCTGCTGAAGGGGAAACTTCCCAGGATTCTGAAGATGCTGGAGCAGGTGCCAGAAAGAAGAAATCCGTATATAGTTGCCATGATCGATCTCTCCATATTGAGGACTTAACTGAAGAAGAAACATGGAGACAAAGACAAGAAACAGCATCCAAAAGGGCTGAAGGATCTAATGCCTCTAGTACATCATTTGAAGATTTCCTTGCTACAGTTTCTGCTGTTAGACGAGCAAATTTTAAATCTGAGCTGAACCTTTTACGTTATGACACCTTAGCACAAGAACGCTTGGTAAAGGAAATTTTAGCTCCTTCCGACTCTGACTTTGAAGACGAGGAAGCGGCATGTGAAGCTAGTGAGTCTGACTTTGTAGGACATTACGGATGTGTCATCACCTTTGAAAGTCGCAGCTCTAGTATGGATGATGTTGGATCTCCTCGAGCCCTCGAGGATGTTCTAGTGTCACTCACATCAAATGAAAGCCACCCAGAGTTTAACTTTGAGATTTCACAACCTGAACCACTTTCTTCAGCGACGGAACATGATTCTGAGTCCATCCTTGAGACAGGAAGCAGTTGTGAAGGAAGACAACCTAAAGCTGCACCAGTAAGTCCTGTGTCATGCTGTGAACCCTCAAGTTTGGATCATATTTTAGTGTCAGTATCTGCTGCATTGAACAACACTCACATCTCTGCATCATTGATGAGTGCTGAGGCCCACGCTCCAGGATTGAACCATCCTTCTAGTACCACTCTACCACACGGGGAGCACCATCTAAAAGGAGACCACTATAATGAATCTGGTCAAACAACCACAGACGGTGCTGGTCCAGAAGATGAAGTAGAGCCACAGGTTGCTGGTCTTGCCACACCATCTGTTGTCATCAGTTATCCATGTAGCACACCTGATATTGATGATGAAAATTTCCAATATGAGTCACTCAAGCACGATGATGAACACTTTCCAATTGATATCCGCAATATAGACAGTGAAGACTCACTGGAAGGTGCTGCTTTGAAAGTTCATGTTGGTCATGCATTGCAAACTGAAACTCCATCAAGTCCGCCAGATAGTGGTGCAGGCCAGAGTGGGAGAAGTGGCTCATATGACGTAGAGACAGCCCAACCCACCTATTCTTCAGTGGATGGAGAGGTGCCAACTAACTCTCTTGTACCACCACAAAGCCAGAAAGCTACTGTGAGAGAAGTCAAAAATTTTGAATATACCCATGGTAAAAAGAGTTCACCAAAGGAACAAACAAAGAGTGAGACAGAAACAAAGAGAAGAAACTTTGGCAGGGAAGTTAATGATGTGCCACAGACTAGCGAGTGTGTGAAGCCGGAACTACAAGATGACCAGCTAGGTAAAGGTGGACACATTTCTGATATCTTCAACTCTTCACTGGCACAAAATGACTACATAGGTCCTCCTGAACCAGGGGGCAGTGGAGGCAGATTATCCACAAGTGGTGTTGAAGGAAGAGAGTTCACAAGTGGTAAAAGCAAAACTCATCCAAGTGGTACTGAAACCACACCTTATTCAAGTGGCGATGAAGGCACAACACTCCTAGGTAGTGATGATGATAGTACAACTTCTCAAAGTTATAATAAAGGCAGAACTTATAATGAAGACAAAACTTATCAAAGTGGTAATACAGGCAGAACATTCATACATGATGAAGGCACAACATTCATAGGTAGTTGTAAAGGCAGAATTTATGAAAGTAGTGATGAAGGCAAAACTTATCCAAGTGGAGCTGAAGTCAGCCTTCATCCAAGTGGCGAAACAGGTGATAACAAAACTTATCCAAGTAATAATGACGACACATCATGTAAAAATGGTGATGAAAGAACATTCACAGGTGGTGATGAAGGAAGAACATTTACAGGTGGTGATAAAGGAAGAACATTTATAGGTGGTGATAAAGGAAGAACATTTACAGGTGGTGATAAAGGAAGAACATTTACAGGTGGTGATAAAGGAAGAACATTTACAGGTGGTGATGAAGGAAGAACATTTATAGGTGGTGATAAAGGAAGAACATTTACAGGTGGTGATAAAGGAAGAACATTTACAGGTGGTGATAAAGGAAGAACATTTACAGGTGGTGATGAAGGAAGAACATTTACAGGTGGTGATAAAGGAAGAACATTTACAGGTGGTGATGAAGGAAGAACATTTACAGGTGGTGATGAAGGAAGAACATTTACAGGTGGTGATAAAGGAAGAACATTTACAGGTGGTGATGAAGGAAGAACATTTACAGGTGGTGATGAAGGAAGAACATTTACAGGTGGTGATGAAGGAAGAACATTTACAGGTGGTGATGAAGGAAGAACATTTACAGGTGGTGATCAAGGAAGAACATTTACAGGTGGTGATGAAGGTAGAACCTTTACAGGTGGTGATGAAGGAAGAACATTTACAGGTGGTGATAAAGGAAGAACATTTACAGGTGGTGATAAAGGAAGAACATTTACAGGTGGTGATGAAGGAAGAACAATTACAGGTGGTGATGAAGGAAGAACATTTACAGGTGGTGATCAAGGAAGAACATTTACAGGTGGTGATCAAGGAAGAACATTTACAGTTGGTGATGAAGGTAGAACATTTACAGGTGGTGAAGGAAGAACATTTACAGGTGGTGATGAAGGAACAACATTTACAGGTGGTGATGAAGGAAGAACATTCACAGGTGGTGATGAAGGAAGAACATTTACAGGTGGTGAAGGTAGAACATTTACAGGTGGTGATGAAGGTAGAACATTCACAGGTGGTGATGAAGGTAGAACATTCACAGGTGGTGATGAAGGTAGAACATTCACAGGTGGTGATGAAGGTAGAACATTCACAGGTGGTGATGAAGTCAGAATATTCACAGATGGTCAGCGATGCAGAACTTATGCAAGTAGTGATGGAAAAAGAACATTCACAGTTGGTTATGAAGGCAGAACATTCACAGTTGGTTATGAAGGCAGAACATTCACAGGTGGTGATGAAGGCAGAACATTCACAGGTGGTGATGAAGGCAGAACTTATCCAGAAGTTAATGAAGGGAGACAATTCACAGGTGGTGACAGAGGCAGAACATTCACAGGTGGTGACAGAGGCAGAACATTCACAGGTGGTGACAGAGGCAGAACATTCACAGGTGGTGATGGAGGTAGAACATTTACAGGTGGTGATGAAGGAAGAACATTTACAGGTGGTGATGAAGGTAGAACATTCACAGGTGGTGATGAAGGTAGAACATTCACAGGTGGTGACAGAAGCAGAACATTCACAGGTGGTGACAGAGGCAGAACATTCACAGGTGGTGACAGAAGCAGAACATTCACAGGTGGTGATGGAGGCAGAACATTCACAGGTGGTGATGGAGGTAGAACATTCACAGGTGGTGATGGAGGCAGAACATTCACAGGTGGTGACAGAAGCAGAACATTCACAGGTGGTGACAGAGGCAGAACATTCACAGGTGGTGACAGAAGCAGAACATTCACAGGTGGTGATGGAGTTAGAATATTCACAGGTGGTGATGGAGGTAGAACATTCACAGGTGGTGATAGAGGTAAAACATTCACAGATGGTGAAAAGGTTAAGAGTTTCACAGATGGTGATGATAAAGGTCAGATGGTGACCAGTGTTGACCGAAGGAAACGTGTGAGAGACGGTGATGACGTAAGAGGTCATGACCCCATTGGATGTCAGGATGTCGTGGGGAGCAGGGGTCAGCAGGAGAGGGAGTCAGATGGTGGAGCAAGAGGTGTGAGGAGACTGCACAACGTTGCCACACAAACATCACACAAGAAACTTACATCACAAGCAACATCCACACAACCCTATCATGTGGCCGACAGTGACGACATCTCCACTACTCCACCAAGCAAGTACACTCGCTCTCCACTACGTAGCAGGACCACTGGCCAGGTTGAGGCCCTATACTCTCCACTCCCAGACAAACTTAGTGGCCCGTGGTCACAGAGGTTCTGCAGGGGAGCGTCCACTGCACCAGCACACACTGCTGACCTGGCTGCACTACAGAGGAACCTGTACCACATGGTGCACGAACCCAGCCAACTTGATCAGAACACCTTGCTGCTGGGGGCACTACAGAGGCAGGTGTTGCAGACACGTGGTCATCAGAGAGCCAACACCTACCTGGCTCGCTCAACACCTGCTGATGGTCATCACAATCAACACTCACCCGACATCCACACCTCACCGGTCCATTACAAGTACCCAGTACTAAACTCTTCTCTCGTCCACTCATCTTCCTCTCTGGCTTCACTTACCCACCCTTACCTGGCCTCGTTTGACGCAGCACCACCACCAGGGGTCAGGTCAAGCAGGGTCAGCTATGGCAGCAGCACCAGTGACCTGGGCAGACTCCATCGCAGGAACACTTCCTTCCAGCACGTGGGTAAGTAAGAACAAGATGGTGTGTGGTGGTCACATAGAGTGGTGGTCACACGGTGTGTGATGGTCACATGGTGTGGTGGTCACACGGTGTGTGGTGGTCACACGGTGTGTGGTGGTCACATGGTGTGGCACACCAAGTACTGACATCTATCATATTACCACACAACTGATGTACCTTGTAATATATATATTTATTTATTTATATATATATATATATATATATATATATATATATATATATATATATATATATATATATATATATATATATATATATTCTTAATACCTTCCACAGAGCATCTCTATCAACTCTATCATATGCCTTCTCCAGATGCATAAATGCTACATACAAATCCATTTGCTTTTCTAAGTATTTCTCACATACATTCTTCAAAGCAAACACCTGATCCACACATCCTCTACCACTTCTGAAACCACACTGCTCTTCCCCAATCTGATGCTCTGTACATGCCTTCACCCTCTCAATCAATACCCTCCCATATAATTTGCCAGGAATACTCAACAAACTTATACCTCTGTAATTTGAGCACTCACTCTTATCCCCATTGCCTTTGTACAATGGCACTATGCACGCATTCCGCCAATCCTCAGGTATCTCACCATGAGTCATACATACATTAAATAACCTTACCAACCAGTCAACAATACAGTCACCCCCTTTTTTAATAAATTCCACTGCAATACCATCCAAACCTGCTGCCTTGCCGGCTTTCATCTTCCGCAAAGCTTTTACTACCTCTTCTCTGTTTACCAACTCATTTTCCCTAACCCTCGCACTTTGCACACCACCTCGACCAAAACACCCTATATCTGCCACTCTATCATCAAACACATTCAACAAACCTTCAAAATACTCACTCCATCTCCTTCTCACATCACCACTACTTGTTATCACCTCCCCATTTGCGCCCTTCACTGAAGTTCCCATTTGCTCCCTTGTCTTACGCACTTTATTTACCTCCTTCCAGAACATCTTTTTATTCTCCCTAAAAGTTAATGATACTCTCTCACCCCAACTCTCATTTGCCCTTTTTTTCACCTCTTGCACCTTTCTCTTGACCTCCTGTCTCTTTCTTTTATACGTCTCCCACTCAATTTCATTTTTTCCCTGCAAAAATCGTCCAAATGCCTCTCTCTTCTCTTTCACTAATACTCTTACTTCTTCATCTCACCACTCACTACCCTTTCTAATCAACCCACCTCCCACACTTCTCATGCCACAAGCATCTTTTGCGCAATCCATCACTGATTCCCTAAATACATCCCATTCCTCCCCCACTCCCCTTACTTCCATTGTTCTCACCTTTTTCCATTCTGTACTCAGTCTCTCCTGGTACTTCCTCACACAAGTCTCCTTCCCAAGCTCACTTACTCTCACCACCCTCTTCACCCCAACATTCACTCTTCTTTTCTGAAAACCCATACAAATCTTCACCTTAGCCTCCACAAGATAATGATCAGACATCCCTCCAGTTGCACCTCTCAGCACATTAACATCCAAAAGTCTCTCTTTCGCGCGCCTGTCAATTAACACGTACTCCAATAACGCTCTCTGGCCATATATAAGAATATATGGTGTGGGAGGCAAGTTGTTAGAAGCAGTGAAAAGTTTTTATCGAGGATGTAAGGCATGTGTACGTGTAGGAAGAGAGGAAAGTGATTGGTTCTCAGTGAATGTAGGTTTGCGGCAGGGGTGTGTGATGTCTCCATGGTTGTTTAATTTGTTTATGGATGGGGTTGTTAGGGAGGTGAATGCAAGAGTTTTGGAAAGAGGGGCAAGTATGAAGTCTGTTGGGGATGAGAGAGCTTGGGAAGTGAGTCAGTTGTTGTTCGCTGATGATACAGCGCTGGTGGCTGATTCATGTGAGAAACTGCAGAAGCTGGTGACTGAGTTTGGTAAAGTGTGTGAAAGAAGAAAGTTAAGAGTAAATGTGAATAAGAGCAAGGTTATTAGGTACAGTAGGGTTGAGGGTCAATTCAATTGGGAGGTGAGTTTGAATGGAGAAAAACTGGAGGAAGTGAAGTGTTTTAGATATCTGGGAGTGGATCTGGCAGCGGATGGAACCATGGAAGCGGAAGTGGATCATAGGGTGGGGGAGGGGGCGAAAATTCTGGGAGCCTTGAAGAATGTGTGGAAGTCGAGAACATTATCTCGGAAAGCAAAAATGGGTATGTTTGAAGGAATAGTGGTTCCAACAATGTTGTATGGTTGCGAGGCGTGGACTATGGATAGAGTTGTGCGCAGGAGGATGGATGTGCTGGAAATGAGATGTTTGAGGACAATGTGTGGTGTGAGGTGGTTTGATCGAGTAAGTAACGTAAGGGTAAGAGAGATGTGTGGAAATAAAAAGAGCGTAGTTGAGAGAGCAGAAGAGGGTGTTTTGAAATGGTTTGGTCACATGGAGAGAATGAGTGAGGAAAGATTGACCAAGAGGATATATGTGTCGGAGGTGGAGGGAACGAGGAGAAGAGGGAGACCAAATTGGAGGTGGAAAGATGGAGTGAAAAAGATTTTGTGTGATCGGGGCCTGAACATGCAAGAGGGTGAAAGGAGGGCAAAGAATAGAGTGAATTGGAGCGATGTGGTATACCGGGGTTGACGTGCTGTCAGTGGATTGAATCAAGGCATGTGTATGGGGGTGGGTTGGGCCATTTCTTTCGTCTGTTTCCTTACGCTACCTCGCAAACGCGGGAGACAGCGGAAAATATATATATATATATATATATATATATATATATATATATATATATATATATATATTTGGAAAGGATCACAATTTTGCACGTAATCAAGATATGAGTCCACGGGGAAAATGAAAAGATAAGTTCCCAAGTGCACTTTCGTGTAATAATCACATAATCAGGGGGGACACAAGAGAGAAATATAACAGCCAGTTGATATACAACGAAGAGACGAAGCTAGGACGCCATTTGGTAAACATGCGATTGTAAAGACAATCGTCTTAGACAATCGCATGTTTACCAAATTGCGTCGTAGCTTCGTCTCTTCGATCTACATCAACTGACGAATATTTCTCTCTTATGTCTCCCCTGATGATGTGATTATTACACAAAAATGCACTTAGGAACTTGTCGTTTCATTTTCCCCGTGGACTCATAGGGATATATATATATATATATATATATATATATATATATATATATATATATATATATATATATATATATATATATATTCTTTTCTTTTTCTTTCAAACTATTCGCCATTTCCCGCGTTAGCGAGGTAGCGTTAAGAACAGAGGACTGGGCCTTTGAGGGAATATCCTCACCTGGCCCCTTCTCTGTTCCTTCTTTTGGAAAAAAAAAAAAAATGAGAGGGGAGGATTTCCAGCCCCCCGCTCCCTTCCCTTTTAGTCGCCTTCTACGACACGCAGAGAATACGTGGGAAGTATTCTTTCTCCCCTATCCCCAGGGATAATATATATATATATATATATATATATATATATATATATATATATATATATATATATATATATATATATGGTGAAATCGTACTTCAGTAGGAGTTCCTACAATCATATATAACATGTAATTTTTCTCTCCATGTAGCACGACGTTTCATGGTGACAGTGCACCTCATCAGGAGATGCCAGGCAATACTTAAAGTTATTTACATCCTAACACACACTCTAGATACCCGCCGTCTAGTGATGTTTGATGTGACCTTACGACTCTAGTGATGTTTGATGTGACCTTACGACTCCAGTGATGTTTGATGTGACCTTACGACTCCAGTGATGTTTGATGTGACCTTACGACTATAGTGATGTTTGATGTGACCTTACGACTCTGGTGATGTGTATGATGTGACCTTATGACTCTAGTGATGTGTTTGATGTGACCTTATGACCAATAATGTGCTTAATGTGACCTTGTGACATGTGATGAGATTTTATGAATCTAGTGATATCTCTGACGAGGTCGTATAACCAGGTGATGTTTATCATGTGACCTTATGACTCAGGTGATGTTTATCATGTGACCTTATGACTCAGGTGATGTTTATCACGTGACCTTATGACTCAGGTGATGTTTATCATGTGACCTTATGACTCAGGTGATGTTTATCACGTGACCTTATGACTCAGGTAGTTTATCATGTGACCTTATGACTCAGGTGATGTTTATCATGTGACCTTATGACTCAGGTGATGTATGTTATGTGATTTCATCATAGTGATATTTGTGACGACCTTATAGTACTGATATTGATGTGTGACATTACGTGGGAATGTCAGTGACGTTTGATGTATGTGGTTACAATAATGCTGGGTTGGGAGCCATATGTATCATGTTCAGGTAAATATGGGCATGACTTTATACGTCGTAGGAAACAAGTCAGGTAGGTATGGCTGAGAGGAAGCATTAACAATTCACTACAAAGTCCATCAAGGAGACTCCACTCTACCTACACACACACACACACACACACACACATACGATGGTTTTATTTGTTCAGTGACTTTATTTAGGAGGGATAACTGTGTCTACCGTTGTACTTGTCTACTGTATATGTATATAATACCAATAGGTAAAGTGAGACAATACATTTTCGTTTTTGAAAGCTGGATGTTCAAGAAGACGGGACCTTAATGTGAGGTATGATGATGATGTCATGAGGTAGTAAGTTGACCTCGGCTAACATGAGGAGAGACATGAGTGGTAACATTGTGGTGTGTGTGTGTGTGTGACCAATGATAGCCAAGTTAATGTGTTGAACATGATAGTGGGTCACCCCACCATACATGTAGCCCACACCAGGTGTAGGCGGGCCACACCAGGTGTAGGCGGGCCACACCAGTTGTATGCGGGCCACACCAGGTGTATGAGGGCCACATCTGGTGTAGGCGGGCCACACCTGGTGTAGGCGGGCCACACCTGGTGCAGGCGGGCCACACCTGGTGTAGGCGGGCCACACCAGGTGTATGCGGGCCACACCTGGTGTAGGCGGGCCACACCTGGTGCAGACGGGCCACACCAGGTGTAGGCGGGCCACACCTGGTGTAGGCGGGCCACATCTGGTGTTTACTGATGGTATCAGGCGTGAGTGGTTGGGGGAGGGAGCATGTGCCCAGCACGTCCGTCCGTCCACCTCACAAATCAATACCGTCTCAGGCCGTCGTACGCTGGCTTGACCCACCAGGTATGTGTGTGGTGCGACTTCTGCTGGTGAAGCAGGAGGTCAATGTAGCTGGATCATCACGCGAAGCTACTGTTTTGTTGAACTAGATTTACTTTATTGACTTATTTTACTTATTACACGACACAGATGTTTGACTGGTCATATATAGCACTGTGTAGAGGCAGTCTCACTCACCTCCACAAGATCCGTTACTCACCACAACATGTTTCCAACCACCACAACACCCTGTGATCATCACAAACCCCGTCCCTCACCACAACATATGGTTGGGGTGAACCATACCAAAAGCCCAGTTAGTGGTAAGTACACCAGCTTACTCCCGTATCAGAAGGTGTGTGTGTGTGTGTGTGTGTGTGTGTGTGTGTGTGTGTGTGTGTACGGGCAGTGACTTGTACATTCGTGAGGTTCCTCTGGTAAACTTTTTTCATATAACATTTTTGTTTCGTATGTCAACATTCAGGAATTAGTAGTTTCAAGTTTTAACATTTTAGTATCACCTTCCTCCATCCATACTATCTGTATCTTCAAAAAATTGTTAATTGTCATCATGAGACTGGAATAGAAACTGGAAGTTTATAATCCAATCATTCCTTACTCTTCTTTCTTTGATGGTGGCCAAATTTCGTCTCCTTACATCTCACCATAATTCAACTTTTCATTTTGGCACATCTCTAATGCCCTACTGTAGACCTTGTCTGTTAGTTCGATGTTAAGCGACGTATTAAAGCAGACAATGATATAATGATCCTGACCTGAGCCACGATATGAACTCCTTCCATAATACTTTCCCTAAACATAAACATACGAGCCAAGGTAATATTAGCCAACAGATGATCCGCACACGATCTGTCTTTACATTTCTTCTTTGTTTACGTACAATACTTGTGTCTCACGTAGACATTCCTGCAGCTTATGTCCTGCTACTTAACATTCATCACCAGGTCCAGTGTCACTACGTCCCATCCACATTACTTGGATTAAATACGTCATCAGCCACCAACCATACTAACTATGTGTCCAGGTGGGTCTCAGTGTAGCATGATACCAGCGCTCCCTCAACATGTCACCGTCTTCCGCTGCATCAATGATTGGTGAAACCTTGGTCAATCTGGTACTCTTCAGAACCATTAAGGAAAAAATTGACCTCCCTGCCTTTCTCTCTCTCTCTCTCTCTCTCTCTCTCTCTCTCTCTCTCTCTGCCGCAGTAAGTGATGGACACAGGTGGTGGTTGGCCGACCCTCCGCCAGTCACCCTCGGGCCGCCGGTGAAGTAGTACGTCTTGCCTCCCGCCACACTGCCCAGAGCCTGCCTTCAGTGCCTTCTGGTTTTTGGGTAGTTGTACGGACGTACGTGATTCAGTACGTGAGTAGGAAGATTGTATACGTGAGTTGTGGTGCTGGTGGCACCCGTCACCTACATCTTCTGCAGTATTGACGCCCCAACAAAGGTCACTAAGGCTATCCATTCCCGCTCCCTTACCCACCACAGTCCTCCTTACCGCTAGCTCCCCATGCTTGCCTCTAGCTCCCCATGCTTGCCTCTAGCTCCCCATGCTTACCTCTAGCTCCCCATGCTTACCTCTAGCTCCCCATGTTTACCTCTAGCTCCCCATGCTTACCTCTAGCTCCCCATGCTTACCTCTAGCTCCCCATGCTTACCTCTAGCTCCCCATGCTTACCTCTAGCTCCCCATGCATACCTCTAGCTCCCCATGCTTACCTCTAGCTCCCCATGCTTACCTCTAGCTCCCCATGCTTACCTCTAGCTCCCCATGCTTACCTCTAGCTCCCCATGTTTACCTCTAGCTCCCCATGCTTACCTCTAGCTCCCCATGCTTACCTCTAGTTCCCCATGCTTACCTCTAGCTCCCCATGCTTACCTCTAGCTCCCCATGAATACCTCTAGCTCCCCATGCTTGCCTCTAGCTCCCCATGCTTACCTCTAGCTCCCCATGCTTGCCTCTAGCTCCCCATGCTTACCTCTAGCTCCCCATGCTTACCTCTAGCTCCCCATGCTTACCTCTAGCTCCCCATGCTCACCTCTAGCTCCCCATGCATACCTCTAGCTCCCCATGCATACCTCTAGCTCCCCATGCTTACCTCTAGCTCCGTATGCTTACCTCTAGCTCCCCATGCATACCTCTAGCTCCCCATGCTTACCTCCAGCTCCCCATGCTTACCTCCAGCTCCCCATGCATACCTCTAGCTCCCCATGCTTACCTCTAGCTCCCCATGCTTGCCTCTAGCTCCCCATGCTTGCCTCTAGCTCCCCATGCTTACCTCTAGCTCCCCATGCATACCTCTAGCTCCCCATGCTTGCCTCTAGCTCCTCATGCTTACCTCTAGCTCCCCATGCTTACCTCTAGCTCCCCATGCTTACCTCTAGCTCCCCATGCATACCTCTAGCTCCCCATGCATACCTCTAGCTCCCCATGCTTACCTCTAGCTCCCCATGCTTACCTCTAGCTCCCCATGCTTACCTCTAGCTCCCCATGCATACCTCTAGCTCCCCATGCTTACCTCTAGCTCCCCATGCATACCTCTAGCTCCCCATGCTTACCTCTAGCTCCCCATGCTTACTTCTAGCTCCCCATGCTTACTTCTAGCTCCCCATGCTTACCTCTAGCTCCCCATGCTTACCTCTAGCTCCCCATGCTTACCTCTAGCTCCCCATGCATACCTCTAGCTCCCCATGCTCACCTCTAGCTCCCCATGCATACCTCTAGCTCCCCATGCATACCTTTAGCTCCCCATGCTTACCTCTAGCTCCCCATGCTTACCTCTAGCTCCCCATGCTTACCTCTAGCTCCCCATGTTTACCTCTAGCTCCCCATGCTTACCTCTAGCTCCCCATGCTTACCTCTAGTTCCCCATGCTTACCTCTAGCTCCCCATGCTTACCTCTAGCTCCCCATGAATACCTCTAGCTCCCCATGCTTGCCTCTAGCTCCCCATGCTTACCTCTAGCTCCCCATGCTTGCCTCTAGCTCCCCATGCTTACCTCTAGCTCCCCATGCTTACCTCTAGCTCCCCATGCTTACCTCTAGCTCCCCATGCTCACCTCTAGCTCCCCATGCATACCTCTAGCTCCCCATGCATACCTCTAGCTCCCCATGCTTACCTCTAGCTCCGTATGCTTACCTCTAGCTCCCCATGCATACCTCTAGCTCCCCATGCTTACCTCCAGCTCCCCATGCTTACCTCCAGCTCCCCATGCATACCTCTAGCTCCCCATGCTTACCTCTAGCTCCCTATGCTTGCCTCTAGCTCCCCATGCTTGCCTCTAGCTCCCCATGCTTACCTCTAGCTCCCCATGCATACCTCTAGCTCCCCATGCTTGCCTCTAGCTCCTCATGCTTACCTCTAGCTCCCCATGCTTACCTCTAGCTCCCCATGCTTACCTCTAACTCCCCATGCATACCTCTAGCTCCCCATGCATACCTCTAGCTCCCCATGCTTACCTCTAGCTCCCCATGCTTACCTCTAGCTCCCCATGCTTACCTCTAGCTCCCCATGCATACCTCTAGCTCCCCATGCTTACCTCTAGCTCCCCATGCATACCTCTAGCTCCCCATGCTTACCTCTAGCTCCCCATGCTTACTTCTAGCTCCCCATGCTTGCCTCTAGCTCCCTGTGCATACCTCTAGCTCCCCATACATACCTCTAGCTCCCCTTGCTTGCCTCTAGCTCCCTATGCATACGTCTAGCTCCCCATGCATGCCTCTAGCTTCCCATGCACATCTCTAGCTTCCCATGCATACCTCCAGCTCCCCATGCTTACCTCTAGCTTCCCATGCATGCCTCTAGCTTCCCATGCATGCCTCTAGCTTCCCATGGATGCCTCTAGCTCCCCATACATGCCTTAAGCTTCCCATGCATACGTCTAGCTTCCCATGCATACGTCTAACTTCCCATGCATACCGTTAGCTCCCCATGCATGCCTCAAGCTTCCCATGCATACGTCTAGCTTCCCATGCATACATTTAGCTCCCCATGCATACGTCTAGCTTCCCATGCATCCCTCTAGCTTCCCATGCATACCTTCAGCTCCCCATGCATGCCTCTAGCTTCCCATGCATACGTCTAGCTTCCCATGCATACTTCAGCTCCCCATGCATACGTCTAGCTTTCCATGCATGCCTCTAGCTTCCCATGCATACCTTTAGCTCCCCATGCATACCTCTAGCTTCCCATGCATACGTCTCGCTTTCCATACATACGTCTAGCTTCGTATACATACCTCTAGCTCCCCATGCATACCTCTACCTCCCCTCTTGTTCCCTATGCATACATCTAGCTCCCCATGCTTACCTGTAGCTCCCCATACATACCTCTAGCTTCCCATGCTTATCTGTAGCTTCCCAATCTTACCTCAAGCTCTCCATGCATATCTCTAGCTCCCCATGCATACCTCTAGCTCCCCATGCATGCCTTTTGCTCCCCATGATTACCTCTAGCTTCCCATGCTTACCTCTAGCTCCCTGTACATACCTCCAGCTCCCTGTGCATACCTCCAGCTCCCTATGCATATCTCTAACTTCCCACGCTTACCTCTAGCTCCCCATGCATACCTCTAGCTTCCCATGCTTACCTCTAGCTTCCCATGCATACTCCTAGCTCCCCATGCTTACCTCTTGCTCCCTATGCATACTTCTGGCTCCCCATGCTACCTGTAGTTCCCTATGCTTACCTCTCGCTCCACATACATACCCTTAGCTTCCCATGCTTACCTGTAGCTTCCCATGCTTACCTGTAGCTTCCCATACTTCCCTCTAGCTCCCCATGAATACCTCTGTATCTCTGACTCTTCATATATACTTCTGGCTCTTCATATGTACCTCTGGCTCTTCATCTATACCTCTGGATCTTCATATGTACCTCTGGCCCTTCATATGTATCAATGTCTTTTCATCTATACCTCTGGTCTTCATCTATACATCTGGCTCTTCATCTATACCTCTGGTCTTCATCTATATAGACATTTCATCTATATATCTGGCTCTTCATCTATACCTCTGGCTCTTCACCTATACATCTAGCTCTTCATATGTATCAATGGCTCTTTGTATATACCTGTTTCTTCATATGCACCTCTGGCTCTTCATCTATACCTCCAGCTCTTCATATGAACCTCTATCTTCATATGTACCAATGGCCCTTCATATGTATCACTGGCTCTTCATATGTACCACTGAATCTTCATATGTATCACTAGATCTTCATATGTAACACTGGCTCTTCGTATGAACATCTGGATCTTCATACGCACCTCTAGCTCTTCATATGTACCAATGGCCCTTCATATATATCACTGGCTCTTCATATGTACCAGTGAATCTTCATATGTATCACTGGCTCTTCATATATACCTCTGGCTTTTCATATATACCACTGGCTCTTAATATGACCACTGAATTTTAATATGTATCACTGGCTCTTCATATGTACCAATGGCTCTTCATATATACCAAAGGCCCTTCATATGTATCACTAGCTCTTCATATGTACCAATGACTCTTCATATGTATCACTGGCTCTTCATATGAACATCTGGATCTTTATATGTACCTCTGGCTCTTCATGTGTACCCCTGGCTCTTCATCTATACCTCTGGCTCTTCATATGTACCCCTGGCTCTTCATCTATACCTCTGGCTCTTCATATGTACCTAAGGCTCTTCATATGTACCCCTGGCTCCTCATCTATACTTCTGGATCTTCATCTATACTATTGGCTCTTCATCTCTACCTCTGGCTCTTCATATGTACCTCTGGCTCTTCATATGTACATCTGGCTCTTCGTACATACCTCTAGCTCTTCATGTGTACCACTAGCTCTTCATATCTACCACTGGTTCTTTGTATTTAACTCTGGTTCCACATATGTACCTCTGGCTCTTCACACATACCTCTGGCTTTTCGTCTATACTTGTGGCTCTTCATATGTATCTCTGGCTTTTTGTATGTACCACAGGCTTTTCATATGTACCTCTGGCTCTTCATATGTACCTAAGGCTCTTCATATGTACCCCTGGCTCCTCATCTATACTTCTGGATCTTCATCTATACTATTGGCTCTTCATCTATACCTCTGGCTCTTCATCTATACCTCTGGCTCTTCATCTATACCTCTGGCTCTTCATATGTACCTAAGGCTCTTCATATGTACCCCTGGCTCCTCATCTATACTTCTGGATCTTCATCTATACTATTGGCTCTTCATCTATACCTCTGGCTCTTCATATGTACCTCTGGCTCTTCATATGTACATCTGGCTCTTCGTACGTACCTCTAGCTCTTCATGTGTACCACTAGCTCTTCATATCTACCACTGGTTCTTTGTATTTAACTCTGGTTCCACATATGTACCTCTGGCTCTTCACACATACCTCTGGCTTTTCGTCTATACTTGTGGCTCTTCATATGTATCTCTGGCTTTTTGTATGTACCACTGGCTTTTCATATGTACCTCTGGCTCTTCATATGTACCTCTGTATTTTCATATGTACCTCTGGCTAGATTTGTATGTACCCCTGGTTCCTCATATGTACCTCTGGTTCTCATGTGTACCTCTGGCTCTTCATATGTACCTCTGGCTCATGATATGTACCTCAAATTTTTGTTGCTGATATGTACTTCAAGATCTTCCGAGATAATTCCTCATTTTTCATTGGTACTTTCTGGCTCTTTATAGATATTTTGTGACTCTGTTCTGGTACTTTCTGGCTCTTTATATGTACTTCCTGGTTCTTCATGTGTATGTTTTGCTCTTTATGGATACTTCCTGGCTCTTCACTGGTACTTCCTAGTGTAAGACACACACACACACACACACACACAGGCATGCCATTAATCTTTTATTGATTGTCATTATTATTTCACTATGAGTCAATTATGCGTGCATAGTGCCATTGTATAAAGGCAAAGGGGATAAGAGTGAGTGCTCAAATAACAGAGGTATACGTTTGTTGAGTGATCCTGGGAAATTATATGGGAGGGTATTGATATATATTGATATAATGCAGGAGACAGCAACAAAGCAAAAAAAAAAAAAAAAAAAAAAAAAATATATATATATATATATATATATATATATATATATATATATATATATATATATATATATATATATATACACATATATATATGTGTGTATGTGTGTGTGTGTGTGTGTTAGCATGTATCAGATTGCTGGATCACATGGAAAGTCCCTATGACTCATCCACTCCTGTTGTTTGATCATATAGAGCTGACCTGTTGTTTGATCCCATGTTGCTGACCTGTTGTTTGATCACATGTTGCTGACCTGTTGTTTGATCAAGTGGAGCTGACCTGTTGTTTGATCATGTGAAGCTGACTTGTTTGATCATGTGGAACAGACCTGTTGTTTGATCGCATAGAGATGACCTGGGGATAGGGGAGAGAGAATACTTCCCACGTACTCCCTGCGTATCGTAGAAGGCGACTAAAAGGGGAGGGAGCAGGGGGCTGGAAATCCTCCCCTCTCATTTTTTTTTTTTTTTTTCAATTTTCCAAAAGAAGGAACAGTGAAGGGGGCCAGGTGAGGATATTTCCTCAGAGACCCCAGTCCTCTGTTCTCAACGCCACCTCGCTGACGTGGGAAATGGCGAATAGTATTAGAAAAAAAAAAAAAAAAAAAAAAAAAAAAAAAATATATATATATATATATATATATATATATATATATATATATGTATATATATATATATATCCTCTACCACTTCTGAAACCACACTGCTCTTCCCCAATCTGATGCTCTGTGCATGCCTTCACCCTCTCAATCAATACCCTCCCATATAATTTACCAGGAATACTCAACAAACTTATACCTCTGTAATTTGAGCACTCACTCTTATCCCCTTTGCCTTTGTACAATGGCACTATGCACGCATTCCGCCAATCCTCAGGCACCTCACCATGAGTCATACATACATTAAATAACCTTACCAACCAGTCAACAATACAGTCACCCCTTTTTTAATAAATTCCACTGCAATACCATCCAAACCTGCTGCCTTGCCGGCTTTCATCTTCCGCAAAGCTTTTACTACCTCTTCTTTGTTTACCAAATCATTTTCCCTAACCCTCTCACTTTGCACACCACCTCGACCAAAACACCCTATATCTGCCACTCTATCATCAAACACATTCAACAAACCTTCAAAATACTCACTCCATCTCCTTCTCACATCACCACTACTTGTTATCACCTCCCCATTTGCGCCCTTCACTGAAGTTCCCATTTGCTCCCTTGTCTTGCGCACTTTATTTACCTCCTTCCAGAACATCTTTTTATTCTCCCTAAAATTTAATGATACTCTCTCACCCCAACTCTCATTTGCCCTTTTTTTCTCCTCTCGCACCTTTCTCTTGACCTCCTGTCTCTTTCTTTTATACATCTCCCACTCA
This sequence comes from Panulirus ornatus, assembly GCF_036320965.1. NCBI lineage: Eukaryota > Metazoa > Arthropoda > Malacostraca > Decapoda > Palinuridae > Panulirus > Panulirus ornatus. The sequence continues at coordinate 29,078,905 of NC_092235.1, forward strand.
ATTGCATTTTTCCCTTGCAAAAATTGTCCAAATGCCTCTCTCTTCTCTTTCACTAATACTCTTACTTCTTCATCCCACCACTCACTACCCTTTCTAATCAACCCACCTCCCACTCTTCTCATGCCACAAGCATCTTTTGCGCAATCCATCACTGATTCCCTAAATACATCCCATGCATCTTTCCACCTCCAATTTGGTCTCCCTCTTCTCCTCGTTCCCTCCACCTCCGACACATATATCCTCTTGGTCAATCTTTCCTCACTCATTCTCTCCATGTGCCCAAACCACTTCAAAACACCCTCTTCTGCTCTCTCAACCATGCTCTTTTTATTTCCACACATCTCTCTTACCCTTCCGTTACTCACTCGATCAAACCACCTCACACCACACATTGTCCTCAAACATCTCATTTCCAGCACATCCATCCTCCTGCGCACAACTCTATCCATAGCCCACGCCTCGCAACCATACAACATTGTCGGAACCACTATTCCCTCAAACATACCCATTTTTGCTTTCCGAGATAATGTCCTCGACTTCCACACATTCTTCAAGGCCCCCAGAATTTTCGCCCCCTCCCCCACCCTATGATCCACTTCCGCTTCCATGGTTCCATCCGCTGCCAGATCCACTCCCAGATATCTAAAACACTTCACTTCCTCCAGTTTTTCTCCATTCAAACTCACCTCCCAATTGACTTGACCCTCAACCCTACTGTACTTAATAACCTTGCTCTTATTCACACTTACTCTTACCTTTCTTCTTCCAGAAAAACTGGAGGAAGTGAAGTGTTTTAGATATCTGGGAGTGGATCTGGCAGCGGATGGAACCATGGAAGCGGAAGTGGATCATAGGGTGGGGGAGGGGGCGAAAATTCTGGGGGCCTTGAAGAATGTGTGGAAGTCGAGGACATTATCTCGGAAAGCAAAAATGGGTATGTTTGAGGGAATAGTGGTTCCGACAATGTTGTATGGTTGCGAGGCGTGGGCTATGGATAGAGTTGTGCGCAGGAGGATGGATGTGCTGGAAATGAGATGTTTGAGGACAATGTGTGGTGTGAGGTGGTTTGATCGAGTGAGTAACGGAAGGGTAAGAGAGATGTGTGGAAATAAAAAGAGCATGGTTGAGAGAGCAGAAGAGGGTGTTTTGAAGTGGTTTGGGCACATGGAGAGAATGAGTGAGGAAAGATTGACCAAGAGGATATATGTGTCGGAGGTGGAGGGAACGAGGAGAAGAGGGAGACCAAATTGGAGGTGGAAAGATGGAGTGAAAAAGATTTTGTGTGATCGGGGCCTGAACATGCAGGAGGGTGAAAGGAGGGCAAGAAATAGAGTGAATTGGAGTCATGTGGTATACAGGGGTTGACGTGCTGTCAGTGGATTGAAGCAAGGCATGTGAAGCGTCTGGGGTAAACCATGGAAAGCTGTGTAGGTATGTATATTTGCGTGTGTGGACGTGTGTATGTACATGTGTATGGGGGGGGGGGTTGGGCCATTTCTTTCGTCTGTTTCCTTGCGCTACCTCGCAAACGCGGGAGACAGCGACAAAGTATAAAAAAAAAAAAAAAAAAAAAAAAATATATATATATATATATATATATATATATATATATATATATATATATATATATATATATATTCTTTCTTTCAAACCATTCGCCATTTCCCACATCAGCGAGGTAGCGTTAAGAACAGAGGACTGGGCCTTTGAGGGAATATCCTCACCTGGCCCCCTTCTCTGTTCCTTCTTTTGGAAAATTAAAAAAAAAAAAAATGATGAGAGGAGAGGATTTCCAGCCCCCCGCTCCCTCCCCTTTTAGTCACCTTCTACGACATGCAGGGAACATGTGGGAAGTATTCTTTCTCCCCTATCCCCAGGGATATATATATATATATATATATATATATATATATATATATATATATATATATATATATATATATCCCTGGGGATAGGGGATTAAGAATACTTCCCACGTATTCCCTGCGTGTCGTAGAAGGCGACTAAAAGGGGAGGGAGCGGGGGGCTGGAAATCCTCCCCTCTCGTTTTTTTTTTTTCCAAAAGAAGGAACAGAGAATTGGGCCAGGTGAGGGTATTCCCTCAAAGGCCCAGTCCTCTGTTCTTAATGCTACCTCGCTAACGCGGGAAATGGCGAATAGTTTAAAAGAAAAATATATATATTTGAATGTGAATATGTGTATGAGACTAAATTCATGAGAAATCTTCAACTGATTCATGTGGTGGACAGGAGGTGGTGGTGGAGGTGGAGTACGTGGAACTTCCAGTTTACCTGACCTGTACAACACTGCTGCGTTCACCCACCCAGGACCCAGCTGCCCTACACCCAGCGCCAACACACACACACGACTCACACACGCCCACTCTGCTGTGGACTTGATGGTGGGCAGGTGAGTAGCTACTGTACCTGCAGTAATTACCTATATCATTCATCCTTTACTAGTCCCATCAACCAGTCCATGCTAGTTCCTTGAGTGACCCTACCTGCAACTGTCTCATTTCATCTTGCTTGCAGTACTTTTATGTAACCTTGTTCACATTAGTCTTCTTTCTCTGCCTGAATATGTCTTCCTGTCTACCTGCAGTAGTCTCTTGCATCACCTTCATCTACTCTTTCACCCTACCTTTATTAGTCTCGAATGCCAGCTTACCTATGTTAGTCCCACATGTAATCTGTCTTGCACACATCTCATGTTTCACCCATGTTTGATTGGTCTGAGGACATATTGTGCCTTGGAAGTTGCTGTTGGAAATGAGTAGCAGAATAACTAGTCTACCTGAGGGAGTTAGGTGTTTCGCCCTCTTGCCGGCCTTTGGGATTCAAGATCCCATATTTGCATAATGTAATTCCTAAAAGAGGTGTACATGTATCTATATATGCTTGATCTACCTCCTGGCAGTGAGGTCTCTTCCACTACCATTAATCACATAGTTTAGCCTTCTCTGACAACTGTCAAAAGCATGGTCATATCTCCTGTGATAATCAATGAACTGAACAAAGCAGTGGTATATTTTTTTCTTTACTTTTCAGCCAGTAAAGCTCAGTTCTTTGATTTTTTTCTAACCTTGTTGCAATAGAAACTTATGGCCAATATCAAGAGTTTGGCCCATCTAGCTTGCACTCTACCATTCCTTCCTCATCTTCCTTTCAAAGATGTTGGTAATCCTGGTTTCTCTTCCTTAAAAAAAATAGTCTAATATGTCCAGCACAATCTTCCTAAAAAAAAATAGTCTAATATGTCCAGCACAATGTGTGGTGAGTGCTTCGCACTAACCCTGCCAATCTGGCTAAATCTCATCTTAGATAGGTACTTCATCCTTTCCATCTCTCACTTGTACTAACATCTTGTCATATTTGCAGTGGCAATGGTACTAGGGTGAGGGGGAAATATTGGGGCAATGAGAGTGACAGCGGTGGTTCCACTGACTCCCTTATTGATGAAGCTGAGCACATCACCACCACACCCCTTGATCCCCATGTCTACAGTGTGCATCCCCCTACCCATGGTTTGTACCCTTCTGTACCTGATACCTACAGACAATGTTGAATCAGTGGTGATTGTTTAGACTGAATCTATGGTCTGTATTTAATGGCCATAATCTGAAGCTCACACTGCAGTCAGAACCCCATACTCATGGTCTATACACCATAGCCAAGGTCTGTACATCACGTGAACCCACAGCAGAAATCTAATGCCCAGTGTGTACCCCTTACCTCAAGTCTGTACCTTACACCCCACACCTGTAGCCTGTAGCTCTAACCCACAATCTTACCTCATATCAAGGGTCAGTACATTGTACCGATGTGGTGTACTCAACATACACAATCTGCTCCCCACACCCATGATTTATACTGCATAAATATAATCCATACCCCATGCCCACAGCTTTTACAATGCCATAGTTTGTGACCCACACCCTGCACATGACATGCATAACTAGTACACTGTACACTGATACTCAGTACCTTCAACCCCATAGTATAGTCTGTAAATTATACTTCCACTCTTTATCCACCTTATATATTCTGAATCTTATATGCATGGGCTGCACTGCACTGGTTAATATCAGAATGGCATTGGAATATATGTATAAAGGAATGTTCAATAAACTGTTTACAGCTCAGACATGATTTACTACATAGTTGGGACTACTATACTTTCAAATAAACCCATTTTTGCCTTCCCAGATAAACTCTCATTCCACATGTTCCTCAAAGCTACCTGAATCTTTATGCCCTCACCCATCCTATAACTAACTTCTGCTTGCATGATTTTATTTGCTGCCATGCCCACTCTAAGGTATCTAAAAACACTCCACTTCCTCCAATTTTTCTCCTTTTAAACTCACATCCCAACATCCTAACTAACCAGACCCTCTGCCTTGCTAAATCTAATTAATAACCTTGCTTCTTTTCACATTTACTCTCTGCTTCCTCCTTTCACACTCTCTCCCAAACTCAGACACAAACTAACCAGACCCTCTGCCTTACTAACACTAATTAATAACCTTGCTTCTTTTCTCATTTACTCTCTGCTTCCTCCTTTCACACACTCTCCCAAACACAGACACAAAATTCTGCAGTTCCTCACTCAAATCTATCAGTGCCTCGTCATCAGCAAACAACAAATGACTTTCTTCTCAGGCCCCCCTCACCCCTTTCAGGCTACCTACTCATCCCTCTCTGTAACACCTTTGCACTTACTTCCCTCACTAACCCATTAATAAGCAAATTAAACATCCATAAACAAATTAAAATTAAAGCATACAATAATAAAACCTTCCACAAGGCATCTATCAACCCTATCATTTGTTTTCTCCAGATCCATAAATGCCACAAACAAATCCTAGTACTTCTCTAAGTATTTTTCACATATATTCTTTAAGCCTGATCCACACATCCTCTACCATTCCTGAAACCCCACTGTTTCTACCAAGTATGATGCTCTGTATATGTAAATCTCCCATACATACTGTGTATCACTAGGAGTACATTCTTTTCAACAACCTCTAACTCCAAAGGAGTCTTTATTTCCCTCCTACTGGTAGCAGGGCAGCCTTGGGCTGTAAGACCTTCGGATTGGTCCTTGATAAAACCAGGACCCTTTTGTGGAAACTGTTTCCTGGCGCTACCTTGCTGACATGGAAAATGGTGATCAAGTATAATAAATAAAATATTTCTATTTTTTTATTTATTTTGCTTTGTCGCTGTCTCCCGCGTTAGCGAGGTAGCACAAGGAAACAGACGAAAGAATGGCCCAATCCACCCATATACACATGTATATACATGCACGTCCACACACGCAAATATACATACCTATACATCTCAATGTACACATATATATACACACACAGACATATGCATATATACACATGTACATAATTCATAGTCTGCCTTTATTTATTCCTATATATATATATATATATATATATATATATATATATATATATATATATATATATATATATATATATATATTTTTTTGCTTTGTCGCTGTCTCCCGCGTTTGCGAGGTAGCGCAAGGAAACAGACGAAAGAAATGGCCCAACCCACCCCCATACACATGTATATACATATGTCCACACACGCAAATATACATACCTACACAGCTTTCCATGGTTTACCCCAGACGCTTCACATGCCCTGATTCAATCCACTGACAGCACGTCAACCCGGTATACCACATCGATCCAATTCACTCTATTCCTTGCCCTCCTTTCACCCTCCTGCATGTTCAGGCCCCGATCACACAAAATCTTTTTCACTCCATCTTTACACTCCAATTTGGTCTCCCACTTCTCCTTGTTCCTCCACCTCTGACACATATATCCTCTTGGTCAATCTTTCCTCACTCATTCTCTCCATGTGCCCAAACCATTTCAAAACACCCTCTTCTGCTTTCTCTACCACGCTCTTTTTATTTCCACACATCTCTCTTACCTTTACGTTACTTACTCGATCAAACCACCTCACACCACAACATTGTCCTCAAACATCTCATTTCCAGCACATCCATCCTCTTGCGCACAACTCTATCCATAGCCCACGCCTCGCAACCATACAACATTGTTGGAACCACTATTCCTTCAAACATACCCATTTTTGCTCTTCGAGATAATGTTCTCGACTTCCACACATTCTTCAAGGCCCCAGAATTTTCGCCCCCTCCCCCACCCTATGATCCACTTCCGCTTCCATGGTTCCATCCGCTGCCAGATCCACTCCAGATATCTAAAACACTTTACTTCCTCCAGTTTTTCTCCATTCAAACTCACTCCCAATTGACTTGACCCTCAACCCTACTGTACTTAATAACCTTGCCTTATTCACACTTACTCTTACCTTTCTTTTCCAGGAAAAACTGGAGGAAGTGAAGTGTTTTAGATATCTGGAGTGGATCTGGCAGCGGATGGAACCATGGAAGCGGAAGTGGATCATAGGGTGGGGGAGGGGGCGAAAATTTTGGGAGCCTTGAAGAATGTGTGGAAGTCGAGAACATTATCTCGGAAAGCAAAAATGGGTATGTTTGAAGGAATAGTGGTTCCAACAATGTTGTATGGTTGCGAGGCGTGGGCTATGGATAGAGTTGTGCGCAGGAGGATGGATGTGCTGGAAATGAGATGTTTGAGGACAATGTGTGGTGTGAGGTGGTTTGATCGAGTAAGTAACGTAAGGGTAAGAGAGATGTGTGGAAATAAAAAGAGCGTGGTTGAGAGAGCAGAAGAGGGTGTTTTGAAATGGTTTGGGCACATGGAGAGAATGAGTGAGGAGAGATTGACCAAGAGGATATATGTGTCGGAGGTGGAGGGAACGAGGAGAAGAGGGAGACCAAATTGGAGGTGGAAAGATGGAGTGAAAAAGATTTTGTGTGATCGGGGCCTGAACATGCAGGAGGGTGAAAGGAGGGCAAGAAATAGAGTGAATTGGAGTCATGTGGTATACAGGGGTTGACGTGCTGTCAGTGGATTGAAGCAAGGCATGTGAAGCGTCTGGGGTAAACCATGGAAAGCTGTGTAGGTATGTATATTTGCGTGTGTGGACGTGTGTATGTACATGTGTATGGGGGGGGGGGTTGGGCCATTTCTTTCGTCTGTTTCCTTGCGCTACCTCGCAAACGCGGGAGACAGCGACAAAGTATAAAAAAAAAAAAAAAAAAAAAAAAATATATATATATATATATATATATATATATATATATATATATATATATATATATATATATATTCTTTCTTTCAAACCATTCGCCATTTCCCACATCAGCGAGGTAGCGTTAAGAACAGAGGACTGGGCCTTTGAGGGAATATCCTCACCTGGCCCCCTTCTCTGTTCCTTCTTTTGGAAAATTAAAAAAAAAAAAAATGATGAGAGGAGAGGATTTCCAGCCCCCCGCTCCCTCCCCTTTTAGTCACCTTCTACGACATGCAGGGAACATGTGGGAAGTATTCTTTCTCCCCTATCCCCAGGGATATATATATATATATATATATATATATATATATATATATATATATATATATATATATATATATATCCCTGGGGATAGGGGATTAAGAATACTTCCCACGTATTCCCTGCGTGTCGTAGAAGGCGACTAAAAGGGGAGGGAGCGGGGATATATATATTTGAATGTGAATATGTGTATGAGACTAAATTCATGAGAAATCTTCAACTGATTCATGTGGTGGACAGGAGGTGGTGGTGGAGGTGGAGTACGTGGAACTTCCAGTTTACCTGACCTGTACAACACTGCTGCGTTCACCCACCCAGGACCCAGCTGCCCTACACCCAGCGCCAACACACACACACGACTCACACACGCCCACTCTGCTGTGGACTTGATGGTGGGCAGGTGAGTAGCTACTGTACCTGCAGTAATTACCTATATCATTCATCCTTTACTAGTCCCATCAACCAGTCCATGCTAGTTCCTTGAGTGACCCTACCTGCAACTGTCTCATTTCATCTTGCTTGCAGTACTTTTATGTAACCTTGTTCACATTAGTCTTCTTTCTCTGCCTGAATATGTCTTCCTGTCTACCTGCAGTAGTCTCTTGCATCACCTTCATCTACTCTTTCACCCTACCTTTATTAGTCTCGAATGCCAGCTTACCTATGTTAGTCCCACATGTAATCTGTCTTGCACACATCTCATGTTTCACCCATGTTTGATTGGTCTGAGGACATATTGTGCCTTGGAAGTTGCTGTTGGAAATGAGTAGCAGAATAACTAGTCTACCTGAGGGAATTAGGTGTTTCGCCCTCTTGCCGGCCTTTGGGATTCAAGATCCCATATTTGCATAATGTAATTCCTAAAAGAGGTGTACATGTATCTATATATGCTTGATCTACCTCCTGGCAGTGAGGTCTCTTCCACTACCATTAATCACATAGTTTAGCCTTCTCTGACAACTGTCAAAAGCATGGTCATATCTCCTGTGATAATCAATGCACTGAACAAAGCAGTGGTATATTTTTTTCTTTACTTTTCAGCCAGTAAAGCTCAGTTCTTTGATTTTTTTCTAACCTTGTTGCAATAGAAACTTATGGCCAATATCAAGAGTTTGGCCCATCTAGCTTGCACTCTACCATTCCTTCCTCATCTTCCTTTCAAAGATGTTGGTAATCCTGGTTTCTCTTCCTTAAAAAAAATAGTCTAATATGTCCAGCACAATCTTCCTAAAAAAAAATAGTCTAATATGTCCAGCACAATGTGTGGTGAGTGCTTCGCACTAACCCTGCCAATCTGGCTAAATCTCATCTTAGATAGGTACTTCATCCTTTCCATCTCTCACTTGTACTAACATCTTGTCATATTTGCAGTGGCAATGGTACTAGGGTGAGGGGGAAATATTGGGGCAATGAGAGTGACAGCGGTGGTTCCACTGACTCCCTTATTGATGAAGCTGAGCACATCACCACCACACCCCTTGATCCCCATGTCTACAGTGTGCATCCCCCTACCCATGGTTTGTACCCTTCTGTACCTGATACCTACAGACAATGTTGAATCAGTGGTGATTGTTTAGACTGAATCTATGGTCTGTATTTAATGGCCATAATCTGAAGCTCACACTGCAGTCAGAACCCCATACTCATGGTCTATACACCATAGCCAAGGTCTGTACATCACGTGAACCCACAGCAGAAATCTAATGCCCAGTGTGTACCCCTTACCTCAAGTCTGTACCTTACACCCCACACCTGTAGCCTGTAGCTCTAACCCACAATCTTACCTCATATCAAGGGTCAGTACATTGTACCGATGTGGTGTACTCAACATACACAATCTGCTCCCCACACCCATGATTTATACTGCATAAATATAATCCATACCCCATGCCCACAGCTTTTACAATGCCATAGTTTGTGACCCACACCCTGCACATGACATGCATAACTAGTACACTGTACACTGATACTCAGTACCTTCAACCCCATAGTATAGTCTGTAAATTATACTTCCACTCTTTATCCACCTTATATATTCTGAATCTTATATGCATGGGCTGCACTGCACTGGTTAATATCAGAATGGCATTGGAATATATGTATAAAGGAATGTTCAATAAACTGTTTACAGCTCAGACATGATTTACTACATAGTTGGGACTACTATACTTTCAAATAAACCCATTTTTGCCTTCCCAGATAAACTCTCATTCCACATGTTCCTCAAAGCTACCTGAATCTTTATGCCCTCACCCATCCTATAACTAACTTCTGCTTGCATGATTTTATTTGCTGCCATGCCCACTCTAAGGTATCTAAAAACACTCCACTTCCTCCAATTTTTCTCCTTTTAAACTCACATCCCAACATCCTAACTAACCAGACCCTCTGCCTTGCTAAATCTAATTAATAACCTTGCTTCTTTTCACATTTACTCTCTGCTTCCTCCTTTCACACTCTCTCCCAAACTCAGACACAAACTAACCAGACCCTCTGCCTTACTAAAACTAATTAATAACCTTGCTTCTTTTCTCATTTACTCTCTGCTTCCTCCTTTCACACACTCTCCCAAACACAGACACAAAATTCTGCAGTTCCTCACTCAAATCTATCAGTGCCTCGTCATCAGCAAACAACAAATGACTTTCTTCTCAGGCCCCCCTCACCCCTTTCAGGCTACCTACTCATCCCTCTCTGTAACACCTTTGCACTTACTTCCCTCACTAACCCATTAATAAGCAAATTAAACATCCATAAACAAATTAAAATTAAAGCATACAATAATAAAACCTTCCACAAGGCATCTATCAACCCTATCATTTGTTTTCTCCAGATCCATAAATGCCACAAACAAATCCTAGTACTTCTCTAAGTATTTTTCACATATATTCTTTAAGCCTGATCCACACATCCTCTACCATTCCTGAAACCCCACTGTTTCTACCAAGTATGATGCTCTGTATATGTAAATCTCCCATACATACTGTGTATCACTAGGAGTACATTCTTTTCAACAACCTCTAACTCCAAAGGAGTCTTTATTTCCCTCCTACTGGTAGCAGGGCAGCCTTGGGCTGTAAGACCTTCGGATTGGTCCTTGATAAAACCAGGACCCTTTTGTGGAAACTGTTTCCTGGCGCTACCTTGCTGACATGGAAAATGGTGATCAAGTATAATAAATAAAATATTTCTATTTTTTTATTTATTTTGCTTTGTCGCTGTCTCCCGCGTTAGCGAGGTAGCACAAGGAAACAGACGAAAGAATGGCCCAATCCACCCACATACACATGTATATACATGCACGTCCACACACGCAAATATACATACCTATACATCTCAATGTACACATATATATACACACACAGACATATGCATATATACACATGTACATAATTCATAGTCTGCCTTTATTTATTCCTATATATATATATATATATATATATATATATATATATATATATATATATATATATATTTTTTTGCTTTGTCGCTGTCTCCCGTGTTTGCGAGGTAGCGCAAGGAAACAGACGAAAGAAATGGCCCAACCCACCCCCATACACATGTATATACATATGTCCACACACGCAAATATACATACCTACACAGCTTTCCATGGTTTACCCCAGACGCTTCACATGCCCTGATTCAATCCACTGACAGCACGTCAACCCCGGTATACCACATCGATCCAATTCACTCTATTCCTTGCCCTCCTTTCACCCTCCTGCATGTTCAGGCCCCGATCACACAAAATCTTTTTCACTCCATCTTTACACCTCCAATTTGGTCTCCCACTTCTCCTTGTTCCCTCCACCTCTGACACATATACCCTCTTGGTCAATCTTTCCTCACTCATTCTCTTCATGTGCCCAAACCATTTCAAAACACCCTCTTCTGCTCTCTCAACCACGCTCTTTTTATTTCCACACATCTCTCTTACCTTTACGTTACTTACTCGATCAAACCACCTCACACCACACATTGTCCTCAAACATCTCATTTCCAGCACATCCATCCTCTTGCGCACAACTCTATCCATAGCCCACGCCTCGCAACCATACAACATTGTTGGGACCACTATTCCTTCAAACATACCCATTTTTGCTCTCCGAGATAATGTTCTCGACTTCCACACATTCTTCAAGGCTCCCAGGATTTTCGCCCCCTCCCCCACCCTATGATCCACTTCCGCTTCCATGGTTCCATCCGCTGCCAGATCCACTCCCAGATATCTAAAACACTTTACTTCCTCCAGTTTTTCTCCATTCAAACTTACCTCCCAATTGACTTGACCCTCAACCCTACTGTACCTAATAACCTTGCTCTTATTCACATTTACTCTTAACTTTCTTCTTTCACACACTTTACCAATCTCAGTCACCAGCAGAAGGGGAAAATGATTTGGTAAACAGAGAAGAGGTAGTAAAAGCTTTGCGGAAGATGAAAGCTGGCAAGGCAGCAGGTTTGGATGGTATTGCAGTGGAATTTATTAAAAAAGGGGGTGACTGTATTACTGACTGGTTGGTAAGGTTATTCAATGTATGTATGACTCATGGTGAGGTGCCTGAGGATTGGCAGAATGTGTGCATAGTGCCATTGTACAAAGGCAAAGGGGATAAGAGTGAGTGCTCAAATTTCAGAGGTATAAGTTTGTTGAGTATTCCTGGTAAATTATATGGGAGGTTATTGATTGAGAGGGTGAAGGCATGTACATAGCATCAGATTGGGGAAGAGCAGTGTGGTTTCAGAAGTGGTAGAGGATGTGTGGATCAGGTGTTTGCTTTGAAGAATGTATGTGAGAAATACTTAGAAAAGCAAATGGATTTGTATGTAGCATTTATGGATCTGGAGAAGGCATATGATAGAGTTGATAGAGAAGCTCTGTGGAAGGTATTAAGAATATATGGTGTGGGAGGCAAGTTGTTAGAAGCAGTGAAAAGTTTTTATCGAGGATGTAAGGCATGTGTACGTGTAGGAAGAGAGGAAAGTGATTGGTTCTCAGTGAATGTAGGTTTGCGGCAGGGGTGTGTGATGTCTCCATGGTTGGTTAATTTGTTTATGGATGGGGTTGTTAGGGAGGTGAATGCAAGAGTTTTGGAAAGAGGGGCAAGTATGAAGTCTGTTGTGGATGAGAGAGCTTGGGAAGTGAGTCAGTTGTTGTTCGCTGATGATACAGCGCTGGTGGCTGATTCATGTGAGATATATATATATATATATATATATATATATATATATATATATATATATATATATATATATATATATTTATCCCTGGGGATAGGGGAGAAAGAATACTTCCCACGTATTCCCTGCGTGTCGTAGAAGGCGACTAAAAGGGGAGGGAGCGGGTGGCTGGAAATCCTCCCCTCTCGTTTTTTTTTAATTTTCCAAAAGAAGGAACAGAGAAGGGGGCCAGGTGAGGATATTCCCTCAAAGGCCCAGTCCTCTGTTCTTAACGCTACCTCGCTAATGCGGGAAATGGCGAATAGTATGAAAAAAAAATATATATATATATATATATATATATATATATATATATATATATATATATATATATATATGTAAGAGTTTTGGAAAGAGGGGCAAGTATGAAGTCTTTTGTGGATGAGGGAGCTTGGGAAGTGAGTCAGTTGTTGTTCGCTGATGATACAGCACTGGTGGCTGATTCATGTGAGAAACTGCACAAGCTGGTGACTGAGTTTGGTAAAGTGTGTGAAAGAAGAAAGTTAAGAGTAAATGTGAATAAGAGCAAGGTTATTAGGTACAGTAGGGTTGAGGGTCAAGTCAATTGGGAGGTAAGTTTGAATGGAGAAAAACTGGAGGGAAGTAAAGTGTTTTAGATATCTGGGAGTGGATCTGGCAGCGGATGGAACCATGGAAGCGGAAGTGAATCATAGGGTGGGGGAGGGGGCGAAAATCCTGGGAGCCTTGAAGAATGTGTGGAAGTCGAGAACATTACCTCGGAAAGCAAAAATGGGTATGTTTGAAGGAATAGTGGTTCCAACAATGTTGTATGGTTGCGAGGCGTGGGCTATGGATAGAGTTGTGCGCAGGAGGGTGGATGTGCTGGAAATGAGATGTTTGAGGACAATGTGTGGTGTGAGGTGGTTTGATCGAGTAAGTAACGTAAGGGTAAGAGAGATGTGTGGAAATAAAAAGAGCGTGGTTGAGAGAGCAGAAGAGGGTGTTTTGAAATGGTTTGGTCACATGGAGAGAATGAGTGAGGAAAGATTGACCAAGAGGATATATGTGTCGGAGGTGGAGGGAACGAGGAGAAGTGGGAGACCAAATTGGAGGTGGAAAGATGGAGTGAAAAAGATTTTGTGTGATCGGGGCCTGAACATGCAGGAGGGTAAAAGGAGGGCAAGGAATAGAGTGAATTGGATCGATGTGGTATACCGGGGTTGACATGCTGTCAGTGGATTGAATCAGGGCATGTGAAGCGTCTGGGGTAAACCATGGAAAGTTGTGTGGGGCCTGGATGTGGAAAGGGAGCTGTGGTTTCGGGCATTATTGCACGACAGCTAGAGACTGAGTGTGAACGAATGGGGCCTTTGTTGTCTTTTCCTAGTGCTACCTCGCACACATGAGGGGGGAGGGGGATGGTATTCCAAGTGTGGTGAGGTGGCGATGGGAATGAATAAAGGCAGACAGTGTGAATTGTGTGCATGGGTATATATGTGTGTGTCTGTGTGCGTATATATATGTGTACATTGAGATGTATAGGTATGTATATTTGCGTGTGTGGACATGTATGTATATACATTGTGTATGGGGGTGGGTTGGGCCATTTCTTTCGTCTGTTTCCTTACGCTACTTCGCAAACGCGGGAGACAGCGACAAAGCAAAATAAATATAAAATAAAATATATATATATATATATATATATATATATATATATATATATATATATATGTGAATAAGAGCAAGGTTATTAGGTACAGTAGGGTTGAGGGTCAAGTCAATTGGGAGGTGAGTTTGAATGGAGAAAAACTGGAGGAAGTGAAGTGTTTTAGATATCTGGGAGTGGATCTGGCAGCGGATGGAACCATGGAAGCGGAAGTGGATCATAGGGGGGGGGAGGGGGCGAAAATCCTGGGGGCCTTGAAGAATGTGTGGAAGTCGAGAACATTATCTCGGAAAGCAAAAATGGGTATGTTTGAAGGAATAGTGGTTCCAACAATGTTGTATGGTTGTGAGGCGTGGGCTATGGATAGAGTTGTGCGCAGGAGGATGGATGTGCTGGAAATGAGATGTTTGAGGACAATGTGTGGTGTGAGGTGGTTTGATCGAGTGAGTAACGTAAGGGTAAGAGAGATGTGTGTAAATAAAAAGAGCGTGGTTGAGAGAGCAGAAGAGGGTGTTTTGAAGTGGTTTGGGCACATGGAGAGGATGAGTGAGGAAAGATTGACCAAGAGGATATATGTGTCGGAGGTGGAGGGAACAAGGAGAAGAGGGAGACCAAATTGGAGGTGGAAAGATGCAGTGAAAAAGATTTTGTGTGATCGGGGCCTGAACATGCAGGAGGGTGAAAGGAGGGCAAGGAATAGAGTGAATTGGAGCGATGTGGTATACCAGGGTTGACGTGCTGTCAGTGGATTGAAGCAGGGCATGTGAAGCGTCTGGGGTAAACCATGGAAAGCTGTGTAGGTATGTATATTTGCGTGTGTGGACGTATGTATATACATGTGTATGGGGGGGGGGTTGGGCCATTTCTTTCGTCTGTTTCCTTGCGCTACCTCGCAAACGCGGGAGACAGCGACAAAGTATAATAAAAAAATAAAAAAAATATATATATATATATATATATATATATATATATATATATATATATATATATATATATATATATATATATAATTTTGGAAAGAGGGGCAAGTATGAAGTCTGATGGGGATGAGAGAGCTTGGGAAGTGAGTCAGTTGTTGTTCGCTGATGATACAGCGCTGGTGGCTGATTCATGTGAGAAACAGCACAAGCTGGTGACTGAGTTTGGTTAAGTGTGTGGAAGAAGAAAGTTAAGAGTAAATGTGAATAAGAGCAAGGTTATTAGGTACAGTAGGGTTGAGGGTCAAGTCAACTGGGAGGTAAGTTTGAATGGAGAAAAACTGGAGGAAGTAAAGTGTTTTAGATATCTGGGAGTGGATCTGGCAGCGGATGGAACCATGGAAGCGGAAGTGGATCATAGGGTGGGGGAGGGGGCGAAAATCCTGGGAGCCTTGAAGAATGTGTGGAAGTCGAGAACATTATCTGGGAAAGCAAAAATGGGTATGTTTGAAGGAATAGTGGTTCAAACAATGTTGTATGGTTGTGAGGCGTGGGCTATGGATAGAGTTGTGCGCAGGAGGATGGATGTGCTGGAAATGAGATGTTTGAGGACAATGTGTGGTGTGAGGTGGTTTGATCGAGTAAGTAACGTAAGGGTAAGAGAGATGTGTGGAAATAAAAAGAGCGTGGTTGAGAGAGCAGAAAAGGGTGTTTTGAAATGGTTTGGGCACATGGAGAGAATGAGTGAGGAAAGATTGACCAAGAGGATATATGTGTTGGAGGTGGAGGGAACGAGGAGAAGTGGGAGACCAAATTGGAGGTGGAAAGATGGAGTGATAAAGATTTTCTGTGATCCAGGCCTGAATATGCAGGAGGGTGAAAGGAGGGCAAGGAATAGAGTGAATTGGATCGATGTGGTATACCAGGGTTGACGTGCTGTCAGTGGATTGAATCAGGGCATGTGAAGCATCTGGGGTAAACCATGGAAAGCTATGTAGGTATGTATATTTGCGCGTGTGGACGTGTATGTATATACATGTGTATGGGGGTGGGTTGGGCCATTTCTTTCGTCTGTTTCCTTGCGCTACCTCGCAAACATGGGAGACAGCGACAAAGCAAAAATATATATATATATATATATATATATATATATATATATATATATATGTATATATATATATATATATATATATATATATATATATATATATATATATATATATATATATATGGGAGCGGGGGGCTGGAAATCCTCCCCTCTCATTTTTTTTAATTTTCCAAAAGAAGGAACAGAGAAGGGGGCCACGTGAGGATATTCTCTCAAAGGCCCAGTCCTCTGTTCTTAACACTACCTCGCTAATGCGGGAAATGGCGAATAGTATAAAAGAAAGAAAGAAAAGATATATATATATATATATATATATATATATATATATATATATATATATATATATATATATGGAAAGGTGGAGTGAAAAAGATTTTGTGTGATCGGGGCCTGAACATGCAGGAGGGTGAAAGGAGGGCAAGGAATAGAGTGAATTGGAGCGATGTGGTATACCGGGGTTGACGTGCTGTCAGTGGATTGAATCAAGGCATGTGAAGCGTCTGGGGTAAACCATGGAAAACCATGGAAAGCTGTGTAGGTATGTATATTTGCGTGTGTGGACGTATGTATATACATGTGTATGGGGGTGGGTTGGGCCATTTCTTTCGTCTGTTTCCTTGCGCTACCTCGCAAACACGGGAGACAGCGACAAAGCATGTACAAGGCATGTACAGAGCATCAGATTGGGGAAGAGCAGTGTGGTTTCAGAAGTGGTAGAGGATGTGTGGATCAGGTGTTTGCTTTGAAGAATGTATGTGAGAAATACTTAGAAAAGCAAATGGATTTGTATGTAGCATTTATGGATCTGGAGAAGGCATATGATAGAGTTGATAGAGATGCTCTGTGGAAGGTATTAAGAATATATGGTGTGGGAGGCAAGTTGTTAGAAGCAGTGAAAAGTTTTTATCGAGGATGTAAGGCATGTGTACGTGTAGGAAGAGAGGAAAGTGATTGGTTCTCAGTGAATGTAGGTTTGCGGCAGGGGTGTGTGATGTCTCCATGGGGTTGTTAGGGAGGTAAATGCAAGAGTCTTGGAAAGAGGGGCAAGTATGAAGTCTGTTGGGGATGAGAGAGCTTGGGAAGTGAGTCAGTTGTTGTTCGCTGATGATACAGCGCTGGTGGCGGATTCATGTGAGAAACTGCAGAAGCTGGTGACGGAGTTTGGTAAAGTGTGTGGAAGAAGAAAGTTAAGAGTAAATGTGAATAAGAGCAAGGTTATTAGGTACAGTAGGGTTGAGGGTCAAGTCAATTGGGAGGTGAGTTTGAATGGTGAAAAACTGGAGGAAGTGAAGTGTTTTAGATATCTGGGAGTGGATCTGTCAGCGGATGGAACCATGGAAGCGGAAGTGGATCATAGGGTGGGGGAGGGGGCGAAAATTTTGGGAGCCTTGAAAAATGTATGGAAGTCGAGAACATTATCCTGGAAAGCAAAAATGGGTATGTTTGAAGGAATAGTAGTTCCAACAATGTTGTATGGTTGCGAGGCGTGGGCTATGGATAGAGTTGTGCGCAGGAGGATGGATGTGCTGGAAATGAGATGTTTGAGGACAATGTGTGGTGTGAGGTGGTTTGATCGAGTAAGTAACGTAAGGGTAAGAGAGATGTGTGGAAATAAAAAGAGCGTGGTTGAGAGAGCAGAAAAGGGTGTTTTGAAATGGTTTGGGCACATGGAGAGAATGAGTGAGGAAAGATTGACCAAGAGGATATATGTGTTGGAGGTGGAGGGAACGAGGAGAAGTGGGAGACCAAATTGGAGGTGGAAAGATGGAGTGATAAAGATTTTCTGTGATCCGGGCCTGAATATGCAGGAGGGTGAAAGGAGGGCAAGGAATAGAGTGAATTGGATCGATGTGGTATACCGGGGTTGACGTGCTGTCAGTGGATTGAATCAGGGCATGTGAAGCATCTGGGGTAAACCATGGAAAGCTATGTAGGTATGTATATTTGCGCGTGTGGACGTGTATGTATATACATGTGTATGGGGGTGGGTTGGGCCATTTCTTTCGTCTGTTTCCTTGCGCTACCTCGCAAACATGGGAGACAGCGACAAAGCAAAAATATATATATATATATATATATATGTATATATATATATATATATATATATATATATATATATATATATATATATATATATATATATATATGGGAGCGGGGGGCTGGAAATCCTCCCCTCTCATTTTTTTTAATTTTCCAAAAGAAGGAACAGAGAAGGGGGCCACGTGAGGATATTCTCTCAAAGGCCCAGTCCTCTGTTCTTAACACTACCTCGCTAATGCGGGAAATGGCGAATAGTATAAAAGAAAGAAAGAAAAGATATATATATATATATATATATATATATATATATATATATATATATATATATATATATATATATATATGGAAAGGTGGAGTGAAAAAGATTTTGTGTGATCGGGGCCTGAACATGCAGGAGGGTGAAAGGAGGGCAAGGAATAGAGTGAATTGGAGCGATGTGGTATACCGGGGTTGACGTGCTGTCAGTGGATTGAATCAAGGCATGTGAAGCGTCTGGGGTAAACCATGGAAAACCATGGAAAGCTGTGTAGGTATGTATATTTGCGTGTGTGGACGTATGTATATACATGTGTATGGGGGTGGGTTGGGCCATTTCTTTCGTCTGTTTCCTTGCGCTACCTCGCAAACACGGGAGACAGCGACAAAGCAAAAAAAAATATATATATATATATATATATATATATATATATATATATATACACATTCATTTATCTATCATACTTAAATGCTAAATCCTGCATCAGTGAAGTAGTGCTAGGAAACAGATAAAGGCCCATCCACTCATACAGACATATACATACACGCTCATACATGTACATATACATGAATATTCATATCAACATATACACATATACATACACAGCCATATACATATATATACACATGTACATATTCATACTTGCTTGCCTTCATCCATACCTGGCGCCACCCTGCTACACAGGAAACAGCATCGCCATTCCCTGCATCAGCGAGGTAGTGCCAGGAAAACGGACAAAAAAGGCCACATTCATTTACACTCAGTCTCCAGCTGTCATGTGTAATGCACCGAAACCACAACTCCCTATCCACATCCAAGCCCCACAGACCTTTCCATGGTTTTTCCCACACATTTCACATTCCCTGGGTCAGTCCATTGATAGCACATAATTCCAATTCACTTGCATGCCTCTCACCCTCCTGGATGTTCAGGCCCTGATCGCTAAAAGTCTTTTTCACTCCAGCCTTACACCTCCAATTTGGTCTCCTGCTTCTCCTTGTTCCCTCCAACCCTGACACATATATCCTCTTTGTCAGTTTCTGCTTACTTATTCTCTCCAAGTGTCCAAGCAATTTCAACACACCCTCTTCTGCTCTCTCAACCACACCCTTTTTATTACTATACATCTCTCTTACCCTTTCATTACTTACTCGATCAAACCACCTCACACCACATATCATCCTCAAATATTTTATTTCCAACACATCCACCCTCCTCCACACAACCCTATCTATAGCCCAAGCCTCACAACCTTATAATATTTTTGGAACTACTATTCCTTCAAACATGCCCATTTTTGCTCTTCGAGATAATGTTCTCTCTCTCCACACAGTCTTCATTACTCCCAGAACCTTCACCCCCTCCCCCACCCTATGACTCAATTCCACTTCTATGGTTCCATTTGCTGCTAAGTCCATTCTCAGATATCTAAAACACTTCGCTTCCTCCAATTGTTCTCCATTCAAAATCACATCGTAATAACCTTGCTCTTATTCACAATTACTCTCAACTTTCTCCTTTCACAAACTTTTTCAAACTCAGTCACAGACTTCGGCAATTTCTCACTCAAATCAGCCACCAGTGCTGTATAATTGGGGAACAACAACTGACTCACTTCCCAGGCCCTCTCATCCCCAACAGACTACATACTCACCCCTCTCTCCAAAACTCTTGCATTTACCTCCCTAACCACCCCATCCATAAACAAGCTAAACAAACATGGGGACATCATACACCCCTACCACAGACAGACCTTCACTGGGAACAAATCACATGCCTACTTGTACACATGCCTTACAACCTCGATAAAAACTTTTCACTGCTTCTAGCAACTTACCTCCCACATCGTATACTCTTAAGACCCTCCACAAAGCATCTCTATCCACCCTGTCATATGCCTTCTCCAGGTCCATAAATGTCACATACAGATCCATCTGTTTCTCCAAGTATTTCTTACACACATCTTCAAAGCAAACACCTGATCCACACATCCTCTACCACTTCTAAAAACCACAATGCTCCTTCCCAGTCTGAAGCTCTGTCCATGCCTTCACCCTCTCAATCAATACCATCCTATACAAATTTCCAGGAATACTCAACAAACTTATGCCTCTGTAGTTTGAACAATCACCCTTATCCCCTTTGCCTTTGTACAATGGCACTATACATGCATTTTGCCAATCCTCAGGCACTTCACCATGATTCATACATACACTGAATATCCTTACCAACCAATCAACAACACAAACACCCCATTTCTTAATAAATTCAACTCCAATACCATCCAAACCCGGCACCTTACTGGATTTCATCATCCGCAAGGCTTTCACCACCACTTCTTTCTTCACCAAACCACTCTCCCTGACTCTCTCACTTAGCATGCCAACATGACCAAAATACCCTACATCTGCTACTCATCAAACACATTCAACAAACCTTCAAAATACTCATTCCATCTCCTTCTCACTTCCTCACTACATCTTATCACTTCCCCCCTTGCCCACTTCACTGATGTTCCCATTCATACATACAGTGTGGTTTCAGAAGTGGTAAAGGATGTGTGAATTAAAAAAAAATTGTTAGAAACACAAGAGAAGCAGTAAAATTTGTATGTAACATAAACTCTCCACCGAGTTCTCCACTCTTATACTATGATGATTTTACTGTTGTTATAAGATTCCACATTCATATCAATTGCTTCAGATACTGTCATAGTTGTTAATAATGTTATCAGTAGTTCGAGTTTCTTATCATTAAAATCCATGAACTTGTCAACAGGCTGGGATGTTCAACAGAGGAAGCGACATAAACAGCGAAGGAGAACACGCTCCCATCATGGAGGCTTCAGTGCTTGGCGTAGTGAAACTGATTCTGCTAGTTTAGGTTTGTTTCACATTACAAGTATTACATTAAAGCTTCTCAATAAATATTTTTTTTCATACTTCATGGCCATTTCCCATGATAACAATGTAGTGCCAGGAACAGATGAGGAATGGCCACATACGTTCACATCCATTCTCTGGCTTTCATATACAATGCACTGAAACCACACCTCCCTATCTATAACTAGGCCCCACAGACCTTTCCACTGTTTACCCCAAATGCTTCACATGCCCTGGTTCAGTTCACTGACAGTACATCAACCCCTGGACACATCACTCCAGTTCACTCTATCCCATGCATGACTTTCACACTCAGCATGTTCAAACCCTAATTACTCAAAATCTTTTTTGCTCCACCCTTCCATCTTCAATTTGGTCTCCCCATTCTCCTTGTTCTCAAATACTCCTTCATTACTTAGTCAAACCACCTCACCTTACATTTCATTTCCAATACATCCACTCTCCTTCACACAGACTTAACTAGAGCCCATTCCTCACATTCATATAATATCAGTGGACTACTATACCTTCAATATACCCATTTTTGCCATCCCAGATAACAAGCTCTCTTTCTACACATTCTTCAGTGCTGCAATAACCTTAAACCCCCCACCTACCCTATGACTTGCTTGCACTACAAAGGTTCCATATGCTGCCATGCCTACCCATCACATAGAAAACTGCATCTCTACCCCCTGCTTCAGCAAAGTAGCACCAGGAAAACAGACAAAAAAAGGCCAAATTCATTCACATTCAGTCTCTAGCTGTCATGTGTAATGCACTGAAACCAAAGCTTCCTATCCAGGCCTCACAGATCCTTCCATAGCTTACCCCAAACATTTCAGATGACCCAGTCCAGTCCAATGACAGCATGTCGACCCCGATATACCACATCATTCCAATTCACTCTTATTCCCTGCACGCCTCTCAACCCCTGTATGTTCAGGTCCCAATTGCTCAAAATCCTTTTCACACCATCCTTCAACCTCCAGTTTGGTCTCCCACTTCTTGTTCCCTCCACTTCTGACACATATATCCTCTCTGTCAACCTTTCCTCACTTATTCTCTCCATATGTCCAAACCCTCTTTTGCACTTTCAACCACACTCCTTTTATTTCCACACATCTCTCATACCCTTTCATTACTTAATCAAGCCACCTCACACTACATACTGTCCTTAAACATTTCATTTCCAACACATCCACCCTCCCCTGTACAACCCTATCTATAGCCCATGCCTCGCAGCCACATAATATTGTTGGAACTACTATTCCTTCAAACATACCGATCTGACTCTCCGAGATAATGTTCTCTCCTTCCACACATTCTTCATTGCTCCCAGAATCTTGGCCCCCTCCCCCACTCTGTGACTCAGTTCCACTTTGATGGTTCCAGTTGCTGCAAAATCCACTCCCTGATATCTAAAACTTCATTTCCTCCAATTTTTCTCCATTCAATCTTAAAACCCAGTTAACTTGTTCCTCAACCCTACTGAATCTAATAACCTTGCTCCTTTCATATTTACTTTCAACTTTCTCCTTTCACACACTTTTTCCAAACTTAGTCACCAACTTCAGCAGTTTCTCACTTGAATCAGCCACTAATGCTGTATCATCAGCAAACAACAACTGACTCCCTTCCCATGCCCTCTCATCCCCAACAGACTGTATACTCACCAATCTCTACAAAGCTCTTGCATTTACCTCCATAACTACCCCATCCATAAACAAAATAAACAACTATGGGGACATCACACACACCTGCCACAGATTGGCCATCACTGGGAACTCATCACTCTCCTCTATTCCTACTCAAACACATGCCTTACATCCTTGGTGAAAACTTTTCACTGCTTCTAGCAGCTTACCTCCTACACCAAATATTCTGAAGACTTCCACAAAGCATCTCTATCAACCCTATCATATGTCTTCTCCAGATCCATAAATGCTACATACAAATCCATCTGTTTTTCGAAGTATTTCTCATACAATCTTCAAAGCAAACACCCTAGCCTGAGCCAGGTGCCCATTCTATCAACCAATCCCTTGGGGTGGATGAACAGCTAGGTTGATTGTGGATTGACTGCTGCAACAAGGATTCAAACCTATGCATTCGACCTAATAGTTCTAGAAATGCCCATAGTCTTGACCCAATAGTTCTAGACATAACCATAGTCTTGACCCAATAGTTCTAGACATGCCCATAGTCTTGACCCAATGGTTCTTGGTATGCCCATAGTTTTGATCCAATAGTTCTCGACATGCCCATAGTCTTGACCCAAAAGTTCTGGGTATGCCCATAGTCTTGACCCAATAGTTCTACACATGCCCCTAGTCTTGACCCAATAGTTCTTGACATGTCCATATTTTTTACCCAATAGTTCTGGGCAGGCCCATAGTCTTAACCCAATAGTTCTAGTTATGTCCTTAGTTTTATCCCAATAGTTCATTACATGCCCACAGTCTTGACCCTATTGTCCTAAGCACAAATTTCCTCTTCACATGGTTCTATAATAGCTATTTTTCCAGTAATTCATATTAGAAGTGGCAGTTGTACCTACTTGCAAACTCAAACAAGATTTATTGAAGTATTTTGTTATGGTCACTTATGACTGGATCTTATACATGATGTATCATATGGTTTTAAGACTAACCTAATCCACTGTGTAATTGATGTTCAAGATTAAATATTATTAAACTATCACTATATCCATCCAGTGCACTGACAAGCTTCATTCCTGTGCCTGAGCATCACTGCTTACTACTTTAGCTTTTCTCCTTTCATTTCCTTCTCTTCACTTCATGCCCATTCTGCGTGACATTATCTCAGTCTTATGGATATGACTGACTCAGGGGCGTATGCAGGGGAAATAGCGCCTATGGCAATCACTGAAATTGTGCCCCTGGCTTGATTAAAAATGTATATAGAGTGGATGTATATAAAAATATATACAGTGTAATTATAAACTGTTGAAGAGTTAGGCCAAACTTAAATTTATATAAACTCTTAAAGACTTAAGTTAAAAGACTTATTTGATCAAAATTGTAATGTAGAAGCGGTAATGCAACTGATAGTAGCAAAATATTACTGTAATCGAAAAGTAGGTGAGTTTCTTTTTATTTCACAAAACCAAACCATTAAAATGTCAATGGGTAGCATATGCCAAACAAAAAACCTGTTGAGTGGCGCTCTCCTTCAAGTGGCGCTCAGGGCACCTGCCCTACCTGCCATACCCTAGATATGCCACCGGACTGACTTTGTGCTGGATCCCTAACCATATCAAAAATATAATGAAGGTGAAATAGGAAAAGTATACTTTTTGTAACAGGAGCTAGTAGTGGGCGTCCCTACCTACCATATCGCAGTGACCAGCTCTCACCTGGCCAGCAGGTGAAGGTCATTGCACCAGGTGGGGGAGTAGCAGTAGCCAGGGTCCTGACCAATCAAAAGTCTTCTTGGCTCTTAGCTGATAAGAGTCTTCGTGACTCTTCCACTTCCTCCACTGCCACCATAACAGTCATCCTGTTGAGTGAACCTAATAGGTGAGTATTAGCAAAGGTATTCCATGCTTGAGACAAGTGTATATATGTGCTTTAGAAATATATAAAACATAATAGTATATATTCTAAGGTTATCTTTCTACCACCTGTTGTAGGACATGTAATTTAGACAATGATCATGCACTTCAGAACACTTCATACCCAACCACCAACCCCTAAGTACATGTAAAAATACTCCTGCTTCATACTTTGGCAGTGTGCACTCACAGAACCCCTTTGACATTTACAAAATATGTACACATTCAGACTTAAACCACTCCACCATACATACACTAGTCTGAAATTACACTCCTCAGGCAAGTAAGAATTAGTTTCTTGTGTGTGTTCTGGCCACCAACCACTTCTCTAACATTACAAATATCAATTCAAATTATCACACAACCCCTTATGCCTAAAATGCATCATCCAAACTGAAGACATTGAACACTCACTCCTCAGTTTTCCTAAACTGATTTCGTGGATGTACTTCTTGACCTACTATTTCACATCATAATAGCACAACATGAATAACATGAAGGAATAAAGAAATATTGGTAATAACTAACAATCCTACCTTATCTTAAATACATTGAAATGCGACATATAAATTCAGCAGAGGCATCATTTACTAGGTGAGTTTAAAACTCTATAGTTCATAATTAAATATCCTGATGTTAAAACACATTTTCAAAATGACTAACAGTTCTGCCGTAAACCAAATATGCTTATCTAAAAGCACAATAACTCTGTCAATCCTCATTCTTACTTACTGTGGATCTGTTCCTGTAGAACAGGAGAGACTCCAGTATTCAAATATCAATGGTTGATGAGCTACTGACAAATACAGAGGACTTCACTGTCGACATTGGGTGGTAATTGTCACGAGTGTGAATCCATGTTAGTGAGAAGGGAGATTTGGTAATTAGGCTTTTCGTTCATACTGACTGTTAAAGGTGTTCATGAATGCACATCCGAAGGTGTCACTTCGTCTTGCCAACATTCAAAGCATTACAGCTATTGCAATTATTCTATAATGCTTTGAATATTGTACATATGAAACAACACCTAACAATGCACAGTTATGAACACCTTGGGCAGTCAGTAAGAATGAATTGCCTAATTACCAAAAAGACTTTGGAGGAAGAGAGTGAAACAACGGGTAAGAGAAAACAGAATAGCACAGAACTGCATGATTATAATATTGCTTAATCTTAGGGTAAGATAACAAAGGGTGCATTGTCTTTGACCTCCACCACATCAGTCAAGTTACTCTACTAAGAAGCATCCAGACATGATGCCTTATGATGCCTTTTAGAGGGTTGACATTTTCGGGTACATGATTCCTTTGGCTTCTATAAGTTGATGAAAAAAAAAAAATCTTCCTGAACATAGTACAGTATGAGGAAAAACAGTGTAATACATGTGCAAGGAAAGGGTGAAAATGAATGAAACTTTCCTGTTATATTAAGTTTAAAATGTAAAAGTAGATTTTCTTAATAATATGTAAGTACTGGAATGACTTGTCCACCACCTTCATATACTTAACTGAACAAAGATTGACACAATATCCTTTAACACTGTATTAATGTATGAGTTTAAAAATGGGATTAACATGTGATAGTCTTGTCTTTTCAGGCTACAGGGAAGTGTGGTGACAATTCCCTTGGAGAAGGTCTTACTTGCCTGGCCTAGGACATAGCAAAATTACACCTCATCACAACACTCCAGAACCTGAAAAGTCAGCCAGTACTATAAACAAATTATTTGAAAACAGATTAATATATTTTTCATTACAGTGTATAGCATCAACTGCATTTGCCAAAGAGTAGGCTAACTACTAACTCTTATTTTAGTATAATAAACTATAATCCTAAAGAACTTTTCAGTCAGTTGATGATACCTATTTGTGACCAGACTCATTTTGCTTGTACTTATTAGATTATACTGGTACACTACTTTTCTTTTTATTTGCATTCCAGTAATGCACAAATATATGAAGCTTTTACAAATCAGAAAAGCATTTTTCAGCAAAATGGTTGTTTGTATTGCAGTATGTCATGTCCGAGTTTTACAACGCACTAGTTTAAGGAAAGCTAACTTAGTCTCCTGTTTTCTACCTCAGATTTGTTACACTAGAGAATACACAATATCTTCAAACCAGAATTAAGGCATTTCCTTTGCATTTTCCCCATTGATTTAATGTTTCTTGATTTCTATGTTACTGGGAAACCGGGAAACAAGATTAAGCATTTTAGTAGTTAAATTAACAAAGAAAAGAAAAACAAAATTGACTCTTGACTAGTAAGATGAACCCCATCTTGATCATAAAGTGCTCACTCACTGAGTATATACATTAAACTTGTTCCATTGTCAGTATGTAATCACTCAGTTATTCACTTTCAGAGTGCAACCTGGCATATACCATAATCTTCTCTTCCACTTGTTAACATTTGCTATTAAGTGGAAAGGGTGTCACAAAGCTCTACAGGCTGTAAAGGATAGTAAGGTGTTTATGTGCTTACAATTCCTGTTTCTGTGAAGAATTTTCAGACAAATCTTTTTAACCAATGAAATTTATGTTGTGGTTAGTTGCTCTGCTACCTTTCTTTTGTCTTTAAACTTTTGCATTGACCAAATAAAGAGCATTTTTCCTCTCATGCTAATCAGCACTCTTTTTACAATATGACCAAAGAAAAGTGTTTTTCCCTGTAAGTCATTCATGGTCATCCACAAGAGTTTAGAGATGATATCAGAGATCACTTAGGATTCTCCAAAAGGCTGTGAAACATCTTTTCTTATTACACCTCTAATTGTGTGCCATTTTTATGACAGTCTTTATTAACCACACACCATCTCATTCAAGGGCACATAATTTACTGTTAGCAAATTTTATGGAACTTCTTTAAGTTGACTGAATCATGTACTGCACTGTATGTTCAAATACATCATATATTTCATGGAAGATTTTACCAGACTCCACCTGCTTGAAGTTACACAGCACATGACAACTGACCTCTGGAGAACTTATGGTATCATATATTGATGAAAGACAATAGTCTTGTCAAATTATTCCTCACTCCAAAGGAGTCCATCATTTCCCTGTACCCGAAGGAATACAGTTTGGAGCTACAGGGTTAACCCTTTCAAAAAGGGGTTCCTGGGACAATTACAAATAAATAAATACATATTTTTCAGAATGAAAAGAGATATGTTTATGCATATTGCGATCAAGAAAATTACTAAATTAACTTAAAAATCAACAGGCAGAACCACATCATTTCCAGGATAAAATATGCATGAGTAAATGACAAAGGCATCACCATCTTCACTGATGAAGAATCGTACATTCTTCTAATCATTAATCATAAAGTTCCAGAACCCCTTGTACTGGGCTCCTACAGCTTCAAGAATAGGCTCCAAGCAAGAGCATGAAAATAATGGACTTCTTTGACAAGAAGTTCCTTGATGAGAATATAGTCCTTTTTACTCAAAGTACATTGTAACCAACCACAAGCAAGTGTGGTTCAGTTACACCTACATTCTTTTATTTATGAATATTTGAAAATGAAAGTAATTATGCACTGAATTTTGTAGAAAGTTATGCACAATTCAGTATTGTTCATGATACATACTATCAATACTTGAATTGCAATACAGCTAGGTATTATTGGAAGTTGCAAAATTTCTATTAGAAATTGTTTGAGGTTAGGTATGATCTGAGTCCGTCATTTCTGTTTCCCATCCTACTGCATTTTTTGCTTACACATAATTCTGGATATTTTTTGAATGGCTAAGGTACACAGTATGTGGGGGGTCTCATAGTATTTGTATGTAACTTACTGCATGTTCTTGAGGTCCCATTACCAGGTCTTGTCTGCTGAGCTTTTTTCCCCCACACTCAGGAAACAACATCCATAACCACTGTAATTCTTTGTTTGTCCAGCCTTGGTCAGACATGTTTTCTCTGTTTTGATAGGTTGGTAACAACACTGGAAAATAAAGTGGCATTGCTTATTGGTTACTACTGCTTTCCTTAACTGTTAGCTTCGGCATCAGTCCTATTTAGCACGATATCTGGCACCTAAATATTTAGAATACATTCTGAGGCAGTGTTACAAACACTGATTAATGGGTCATATATAACTTCACTTTCAGCATTGATTTTATTGTTTCCTTTAGAAATCAAATAATATGAATGCTTCAGTTTTATTCATATAAAGCAATAGCCCTTTGCAGTGTTAACTGTACACCATACAATACCACAAAATAACTTCCATGTTATTATTTCATTATTGTTCACAAAGTGGATAGGTATGGAATATTACAGATCTTTGTACTCTTTTTGTCAAGTTGGTGGTAAGTGTTGCACAGATGCTTCAAAGAAAAGTGATGCATGATTCTGTGTTCACTTTGTGCCATTACCATTCATCACTTTGAGTATAACGAATTAAATTTACTAAAAACATGGCCTTTCCTTTCCTTCACAGAAACATTTTACATATTCGTCATACTGTGTTTTGCTTGTTAAATGTAATGATATATGTATAATTATAAACATCTACAATATTAAGGTTTTACGGATATTCATCCCATTTTAATGAATATAGATTCCAACATACTTATTTCAACTAGCATGGCACCATACACATATTACTAGAGTGAAGTTCGCATCAATAATGTGCAAACTAAACGGGAAAAATAATATTAGGATCTTTAAATAAACCAACCATTGCTTCTTCCTTGAGATGATTGTAAAAACGTAACCCTTCACATATCTTGGATCACATTCCATATCTAGATTTCTACAGCAACGAGACCCGACTCTCTAGTACAACACGACCTCTTCAAGTTCCTCCAGCAGAAACCCAGAATACACACTACAAAATAATGTCTTATCTTACCAAGGATACTGGACACCATTTTGAACGAGCACACTCTCTCTTTTCGGGGTTTAGTATACCTAGAGGTAGACTATAGAAAGAATTTTTTCTATTGTGTTTTTTGTAGATGATCTACATCAAGGGTCTGCAACCCTCAATTTTTGGGTAGTAGAGGGCCAGGAATTTTATGTGAGTGGCCAGAAGAATAACATACGTAACACGTGATGCACAGCAGACAAGCTTAAGGTGACCAAGTATGACTACATTAATTACATTCAAGGTAAACAAGGAACAAGAGATAAAAGAAACAGAAACACTCGTTAGCTTGGCACATGATTTTGAAAGAATCGTATTACGGTATTTTGATAAAGTATCAAGCTTTTCATCTTTTATTTGCATGTAAGCAGACAATCGTATTATCAACATGGAAATGCCGGTAGAAATCTTAGCCCCCAAGGGGCAAAACCAGAAAGGATAAACATCCTCAGCTCCAGTTACCTACTGAGAAATGTGGTTGTAAGATAAAGTTCATCACTGTAGGATGTAGGTCAGGGAACTATGTTTTAATGAATGACACAAGAGGCAGTGTTAATGCAAAATGTTTACAATGTAACATGGAAATGGGGTAATGTATCTTTTGCATATATAATATTTCAAAGTATGATACTGAGACATTTTAACATTATTTTTTTTTTTTTTTTTACATATGAAGACTGGTGTTTGTTTAGAAATAATACGTTAGGTGAGGTGAGACAAGAAAGTCTTGGCGTGTAGTGTCACATGTGGTGCACCTCATATTTAGTGTCATGCAGTCCTCTTGGTGTTGTGTCACATGGTGTCCACCTGAGTCTGTGTCACATGTCGTCCTGGTGTATAGTCATGTGATTCACTCAGTGTGTAGCGTCACAAGTGGTGCACCGAGTGTTTGGTGTCTCCTGTGGTCCACACGGTGTTTTGTCACATGTGGTCC
Organism: Panulirus ornatus; assembly: GCF_036320965.1. Lineage (NCBI taxonomy): Eukaryota > Metazoa > Arthropoda > Malacostraca > Decapoda > Palinuridae > Panulirus > Panulirus ornatus. The sequence continues at coordinate 29,109,816 of NC_092235.1, forward strand.
ACCTTGTGTGAAGTGTCACATGCGGTCCATCTGGTACACAGTGTCACGTGGAGTCAATGTGTTGGCTTGCACATGGGTATGGTTGTACCTAGAAAAAGCCTTAATGTTGGAGGAAGGGAAGACGAGTCAGGAAGAGGGTAGAATAGGGCGGGTCAGCAGGAGGGTGGAAGAGAGGGCGTGTCATCAACAGAGAAGAGGGCGGGTCAGTAAGAGGGAATATGAGAAGGCGGCTCTACAAAAAGTGGGGAGTGTGGGTTAGCAAAATGTGGGTTAGCAGAAAGGGGGGACGGTTCAGCAGGAGGGCGTGTCAGCGGGAAGGAAGAAGGATGCCCGGTTGCTGCAGCGGGAGGGCGTGTCTGCGGGCAGGAAGAAGGATGCCCGGTTCAGCAGGAGGGCGTGTCAGCGGGCAGGAAGAAGGATGCCCGGTTGCTGCAGCGGGAGGGCGTGTCTGCGGGCAGGAAGAAGGATGCCCGGTTGCTGCAGCGGGAGGGCGTGTCTGCGGGCAGGAAGAAGGATGCCCGGTTCAGCAGGAGGGCGTGTCAGCGGGAAGGAAGAAGGATGCCCGGTTCAGCGGGAGGGCGTGTGGCGTGTCAGCGGGAAGGATGAAGGAAGCCCGGTTCAGCGGGAGGGAGTAAGGGTTGGTGGTTCTGCAGGAAGGAGGAAGGGAGGGCGGAACAGCAGAAAGGATGAGGGGACGGATCAGTGGAAGGGAAGAAAGGATGGCTGGACAGAAAAGCGGGAGGGAAAACGAGTCTGCAAGAGGGAGGAAGGAAATGCTGGTCAGTAAGAGGGGGAACGGGAGATTGGGTTAGCACGAGGGAAGGTGGCTCTATAAGTGACCGGGTGTGTGTGTGTGTGTGTGTGGGTGTGTTTGTGAGGGGGGGGGGGGATGCAGACGAGCAGCCATCACTTCTCTATCATTGGTTATCATAATGACGTTTGAGGACACTACACACACACCTTGTGGTTAATAATCGAACAGCAACAAGTGATCCCAAACTGTACTGGTAACCAGGTGACCTTTTTTCACTCACGAAAATTACGGTTGTTTGTCATAAGTACAGCCTAATTGCACCCAAGAATTGTGGAAGAGAACAAATTTCAGTTGAATACCTTAGTGAGTGTTGTCAGGGTGGGCGGAGCCAACGACTGGCTGCCTGAGGTACGATCACCACTCATGACCCTCCACAAATCTCAGATTTACATAATTAATATGTACAGAATACATGACGAGAAAGCTAAAAAATTCAAATACACTGTGTATCTCTATGTTCTTTCTTTTCATTGTGAGAGCACTAAGATCTTGACGTGTTCACCAGTTGTCCTCATTACCCACTTTACTCTGCAAATTGATGCACGACTGAGGCTGCCAACAGTTGTGTGTGTGCATGACGCGGCTGACCACACCATGCACGGCTGCCCGTCACTTGAACATTACTATGGCCAAGTTTCTCTTGAACCTTCCACTCATTATGCATGGTACTTCAACCGCTATACCCATCACCACCACTACATTGGCAGTCACGTTCCGTTCCCTGGCCCAGGGAGGTATCTTGTCTTTCTACCTCACATACGTACACACATGTCATGCTATCATTTACCCAACTACTTACTCGTTAACAGACACCACATTTATGTATGTACACACCTGATGACAGGGCAATGAACATCATGTGCTTGCCACAACCTCATGGCAAAATCTCGAGCGATGTTCACCACCAGCGAGTGTACAAGTGTCTCCTCACATACTGTACACAGGAGTAATGACATATTCCCTCTATACAAACTTATTATTAATGGCAGACTCATTATTTGATGGGTTTTACGTCCTGGGAAGTGAGTCAACAAAGTACGTACAAAACTCCAGCAGTCAACGCTTGATGCTTCCCAACCACCAAGCCTTCACTCTGAACCTACCCCGCGAGTCATATTGTTCACTATGAACCTACCCCGCGAGTCATATTGTTCACTCTGAACCTACCCCGTGAGTCATATTGTTCACTCTGAACCTACCTCGTGAGTCATATTGTTCACTCTGAACCTACCCCGCGAGTCATTCTGTTCACTCTGAACCTACCCCGCGAGTCATATTGTTCACTATGAACCTACCCCGTGAGTCATATTGTTCACTCTGAACCTACCTCGTGAGTCATATTGTTCACTCTGAACCTACCCCGCGAGTCATTCTGTTCACTCTGAACCTACCCCGCGAGTCATATTGTTCACTCTGAACCTACCCCGTGAGTCATATTGTTCACTATGAACCTACCCTGTGAGTCATATTGTTCACTCTGAACCTACCCCCGCGAGTCATATTGTTCACTCTGAACCTACCCCGCGAGTCATATTGTTCACTCTGAACCTACCCCGTGAGTCATATTGTTCACTATGAACCTACCCAGCGAGTCATATTGTTCACTGTGAACCTACCCCGCGAGTCATATTGTTCACTCTGAACCTACCCCTCGAGTCATATTGTTCACTGTGAACCTACCCAGCGAGTCATATTGTTCACTCTGAACCTACCCAGCGAGTCATATTGTTCACTGTGAACCTACCCAGCGAGTCATATTGTTCACTCTGAACCTACCCAGCGAGTCATATTGTTCACTCTGAACCTACCCCGCGAGAGTTATATTGTTCATTGTTTCGTCATGAACTTAACTGTTTCGTCGATACGGTCAACTTGTAGTGACAACACCTGTTTAACCATATTTTCTATGTTGAGACCAGAAGTGTTCAACGTCATTCTCTGTATCTGTTTATATAAGAAGTCAGCTCAACCACATATTTTGTAAACAATGTGCTTTAGAAATATGTTGTAAAACGCTTTAAAGTCTGTCCTGATGTGAGAAGTGTGTTCCCTAGTGTGTATAACACAGGAGAGGTAGTGTGTGTATGTGTGGTACATGAGGGAGGGAGGTATAAGTATACACGCCACACTCCTCCTACCCTGCCATATTTACCCATCATTATACACTTAAGTAAGTCTTGCCCGCCTGCCTGCACCACGTCTGGCAAGTCGTCCTCACTACACTGTGGTAACTTCCTTTCCCGTGGTGAGCGTGTAATAAAATGGTCAATCGGTCGAGTTATTAGTAATGTTTCCAGTCCGACTTTAGAGATCGTAGATAAGCATCTGGATCACTCAAGGTTTGACTTACATACCGAGAGATCTTTCGTATTTATGTTATGGAAGGACACTGGCGCTCATGTAGCTTATTGATGGATCCAGCTACAGTGGTCTGCCGTTCTTCCGTCTGGCCCATCACTTAGTCCTGAATCCCATCACGATCTAGATGGGATTTGTCGTCCAGCATGTAAACGATTCACAACATGGCCACCAGGACATACTAGACTGAGGAGAACCTACCCGAGATGTACACATACCTCAAGTGCTGTACCATGCGTTCAAGAAAACGTATGAAGCAAAAAAGTGTAATGAACAGTATAGTTAGAAGGACACGAGACAGCAGCGACCTCTGGCACACACACACACACAGTCATGATGATCCCGCCCATATTTACCTCCCTCCTGTATAGCAGCATCTACTACTTAACACTTGATCAATAAAGAAATTATATTCATGATCAAATTTTGTCTTAAAGCTGTAGTCCGGTAGATTTATGATATTTTCACTACTACTTAATAATGAAAAAAATATAATAATAATAATAATAATAATAATAATAATAATAATAATGTCATAACAATGTTGATTTTCTTTATCCAAGAACATTGAGATAACAGAAGTGTAGTGAAGATGTGTAGAGTATAGTGGTGTTGTGGGTCACTATTATGTACATGCTAACTAGCTCCCGTGTACACATGTACACCATACGACCCAGGTGTACAGATGTACACCAGACGACCCAGGTGTACAGATGTACACCAGACGACCCAGGTGTACAGATGTACACCAGACGACCCAGGTGTACAGATGTACACCAGACGACCCAGGTGTACAGATGTACACCAGACGACCCAGGTGTACAGATGTACACCAGACGACCCAGGTGTACAGATGCACACCAGACAACCCAGGGGTACATAAGTACACCAGGCGATCCAGGTGTACAGATGTAAACCAAACAACCCAGGTGTGCAGATGTACAACAGATAACCTAGCAATACATATGTACACCAAAAGAACCAGGTCAAACACCTATACGTACGTGGTTCAACGTTGTAGTTACTCCGAACACGTGTGTGTGTGTACGTCAGTTTCCACTAGATCAGCAGGGCTGGCGGGTCCCGGCCGAGCCTGACACACATCAGTCAATACGTATATCATGGTGATCATTATAATACGTTCACAGTACGTATATCATGGTGATCATTATAATACGTTCACAGTACGTATATCATGGTGATCATTATAATACGTTCACAGTACGTATATCATGGTGAGCATTATAATACGTTCACAGTACGTATATCATGGTGAGCATTATAATACGTTCACAGTACGTATATCATGGTGAGCATTATAATACGTTCACAGTACGTATATCATGGTGATCATTATAATACGTTCACAGTACGTATATCATGGTGATCATTATAATACGTTCACAGTACGTATATCATGGTGATCATTATAATACGTTCACAGTACGTATATCATGGTGAGCATTATAATACGTTCACAGTACGTATATCATGGTGATCATTATAATACGTTCACAGTACGTATATCATGGTGAGCATTATAACACGTTCACAGTACGTATATCATGGTGAGCATTATAATACGTTCACAGTACGTATATCATGGAGGGCATTATAACACGTTCACAGTACGTATATCATGGTGAGCATTATAATACGTTCACAGTAGGTATATCATGGTGAGCATTATAACACGTTCACAGTACGTATATCATGGTGAGCATTATAATACGTTCACAATACGTATATCATGGTGAGCATTATAATACGTTCACAGTACGTATATCATGGTGAGCATTATAATACGTTCACAGTACGTATATCATGGTGATCATTATAATACGTTCACAGTACGTATATCATGGTGATCATTATAATACGTTCACAGTACGTATATCATGGTGATCATTATAATACGTTCACAGTACGTATATCATGGTGAGCATTATAATACGTTCACAGTACGTATATCATGGTGATCATTATAATACGTTCACAGTACGTATATCATGGTGAGCATTATAACACGTTCACAGTACGTATATCATGGTGAGCATTATAATACGTTCACAGTACGTATATCATGGTGAGCATTATAACACGTTCACAGTACGTATATCATGGTGAGCATTATAATACGTTCACAGTAGGTACATCATGGTGAGCATTATAACACGTTCACAGTACGTATATCATGGTGAGCATTATAATACGTTCACAATACGTATATCATGGTGAGCATTATAATACGTTCACAGTACGTATATCATGGTGAGCATTATAACACGTTCACAGTACGTATATCATGGTGAGCATTATAATACGTTCACAGTACGTATATCATGGTGAGCATTACAATACGTTCACAGTACGTATATCATGGTGAGCATTATAATACGTTCACAGTACGTATATCATGGTGAGCATTATAATACGTTCACAGTACGTATATCATGGTGAGCATTATAACACGTTCACAGTACGTATATCATGTTCAGCATTATAATACGCTCAGTGCGTATATCATGATGAGCATTATAATACGCTCAGAGTACGCATGCGCTGAGCATTATAATACTGGATGGAAAATTTTTATTACGTAACACATCTTGTAATAATGAGTACGACTTAATTCCTATTGTACACGTTGTACACGTTATGTACATTATTATGAGTTATTACAGTGTTCATATCCACCGTGTGCAACATCATCGGCAGAGGAAAACTTCATCAATAATTATAAACGTAAACACAAGTCAAGCCACAAGGACCTACAACAACTACGAGCTTGAATTACTTATAAGAAAAGTTATGATAAAATATGGAAGCCATTATTATGTACGTACCTACCTATAGTGACTATACACACACACTATATAACATGGAGGCATCAGAGGGCAACACATAACAACAAGTACACATTGCCTGTATAATTCGGCGCCGACAAAGGCGGGTTAGGAAGCAGTCTCGAATTCTGTCGGTCTTAAAAGATGTGCCGCCCAGGGTCGAATGGCCGAGCGGGCGGCCAGGTGGCTTGCGTCATGTGTTGTGTTGTGTTGTGTTGTGTTGCCTGATCTCAACACCATAACTCATGCACATACTTAACCATCTATGGACACACGAACTGAATAATGACACATCAACACAAACTCTACACCGAATTATAAGTCAAAAGGCGACCAAATCCTGAAAGATGAACGAAACCTCAAGAAAAGATGACCCGCTCGGCTCGCCCGGGACAAAAGTGACGCCGACCGTTGTCACATGCAACCCTTTCCTAAACCTTCGCTCAGGCGCGGTGCATAACATAATCATATTATAACGTAACAACGTAATTAACGATAATCTATACCCTTCTTACCTACATAGATATAATGAAATAAAATGCTCACGCAAGAGTACCGAAATAAAATCTACGTTCTAATGATACATTACCTCTCCTAATTGTAAGGATGTATAGAGTGAAATATAGAGAATGTGAGCGATGATATGTGGGTGACATGCCCACTTGCAGGCCGTCATCCGACACCTGCCAGAGTAAGAAGGACGTACGTGGTGGGAGACGTGGTAGTTTGCTCCTTGTGTTGAGGGAAGATGGCTCCTGGTTATGTCGGGGACCTGCAACATGGACGGACTCTAGCCTCAACCTGGCCATGTGTGGCCATGACACAAGACAAGGGAAGAGCATCAGGCAAATATAACACATGTACGTACGTACACTGCACAGCAGATATTGGTAACACTAATGAATACCAGTTATAATTACTGGTGTATGTTGGTAACACTACTACAGCCTTATTTGTAAGTGTTGGTAACACTACTACAGCCTTATTTGTAAGTGTTGGTAACACTACTACAGCCTTGTTTGTAAGTGTTGGTAACACTACTACAGCCTTGTTTGTAAGTGTTGGTAACACTACTACAACGTTAGCTATATGTTAGTAAGACTTACTTGTAGTAAGTGTTGGTACACAACTGACAAACGCTTGTAGCACCAGTGTTACTTTCCAGCGCTGGTAACACTTGTTAAGGTCGACACCTGTAATGATGAAGAAAGTGTTGCCAACATAAAATCTATACATACAAAGAGCCACGTAGGTGTCATCATGACCCTTACTTAATACAGGTGTTATTATGACCCTAACTTAACACGTTATCATGACCCTTGCTTAACACAGGTGTTATTATTAACCTTACTTAACACGTTATCATGACTCTTAACACAGGTGTAATTATGAACCTTACTTAACACGTTATCATGACTCTTACTTAACATAGGTGTAATTATGAACCTTACTTAACACGTTATCATGACTCTTACTTAACATAGGTGTAATTATGAACCTTACTTAACACGTTATCATGACCCTTACTTAACATAGGTGTTATTATGAACCTTACTTAACACGTTATCATGACTCTTAACACAGGTGTAATTATGAACCTTACTTAACACGTTATCATGAACCTTACTTAACATAGGTGTTATTATGAACCTTACTTAACACGTTATCATGAACCTTACTTAACATAGGTGTAATTATGAACCTTACTTAACACGCTATCATGACCCTTACTTAACATAGGTGTTATTATGAACCTTACTTAACACGTTATCATGACTCTTAACACAGGTGTAATTATGAACCTTACTTAACACGTTATCATGAACCTTACTTAACATAGGTGTTATTATGAACCTTACTTAACACGTTATCATGAACCTTACTTAACATAGGTGTAATTATGAACCTTACTTAACACGTTATCATGACCCTTACTTAACATAGGTGTAATTATGAACCTTACTTAACACGTTATCATGACTCTTACTTAACATAGGTGTAATTATGAACCTTACTTAACACGTTATCATGACTCTTACTTAACATAGGTGTTATTATGAACCTTACTTAACACGTTATCATGACTCTTACTTAACATAGGTGTAATTATGAACCTTACTTAACACGTTATCATGACCCTTACTTAACATAGGTGTTATTATGAACCTTACTTAACACGTTATCATGACTCTTAACACAGGTGTAATTATGAACCTTACTTAACACGTTATCATGAACCTTACTTAACATAGGTGTTATTATGAACCTTACTTAACACGTTATCATGAACCTTACTTAACATAGGTGTAATTATGAACCTTACTTAACACGTTATCATGACCCTTACTTAACATAGGTGTAATTATGAACCTTACTTAACACGTTATCATGACTCTTACTTAACATAGGTGTAATTATGAACCTTACTTAACACGTTATCATGACCCTTACTTAACATTGGTGTTATTATGAACCTTACTTAACACGTTATCATGACTCTTAACATAGGTGTAATTATGAACCTTACTTAACACGTTATCATGAACCTTACTTAACATAGGTGTTATTATGAACCTTACTTAACACGTTATCATGAACCTTACTTAACATAGGTGTAATTATGAACCTTAACACGTTATCATGACCCTTACTTAACATAGGTGTAATTATGAACCTTACTTAACACGTTATCATGACCCTTACTTAACATAGGTGTAATTATGAACCTTACTTAACACGTTATCATGACCCTTACTTAACATAGGTGTTATTATGAACCTTACTTAACACAAGTGTTATCATGACTCAACACAAGTGTTATCATGACTTAACACAGGTGTTATCGTGACCCCCAATTCAAAACAAGTGTCATCAATATGGTGAGGCTCAGGTATAACAGGTTGCGTTGTTCAGCAACATTTTCCATCATGTTCACAACCCTGGCCACTGGGTAAACATCCTCCTGGCTCACCATATTATCTCTTGCTCAGGTCTGCTGCTGCCGCTCTGGCTGGCTGCCTGGCTGCTGCACAATGTTTTTACATATAAAAAAAATGTTTCGTATGGTTTATCTCGAGACTTGTAGGTTAATATGGCCAAGACAACAGCAGTATGTACATGTCTACATACGGTTATAATAACCTGTCAGGAGTATTGGTACAACCAATGACTTCAATGTTCATACCACTATTATGAATATATTATTTATGCCTCTAAGGGGAAATGTATAAATGAATAAAGGCAGACAGTGTGAATTGTGTGCATGGGTATATATGTATGTGTCTGTGTGTGTATATATGTGTACATTGAGATGTATAGGTATGTATATTTGCGTGTGTGGACGTATATGTATATACATGTGTATGGGGGTGGGTTGGGCCATTTTCTTTCGTCTGTTTCCTTGCGCTACCTCGCAAACGCGGGAGACAGCGACAAAGCAAAATAAAGTGTTTTAGATATCTGGGAGTGGATCTGGCAGCGGATGGAACCATGGAAGCGGAAGTGGATCATATGGTGGGGGAGGGGGCGAAAATTCTGGGGGCCTTGAAGAATGTGTGGAAGTCGAGAACATTATCTCGGAAAGCAAAAATGGGTATGTTTGAAGGAATAGTGGTTCCAGCAATGTTGTATGGTTGCGAGGCGTGGGCTATGGATAGAGTTGTGCGCAGGAGGATGGATGTGCTGGAAATGAGATGTTTGAGGACAATGTGTGGTGTGAGGTGGTTTGATCGAGTGAGTAACGTAAGGGTAAGAGAGATGTGTGGAAATAAAAAGAGCGTGGTTGAGAGAGCAGAAGAGGGTGTTTTGAAGTGGTTTGGGCACATGGAGAGGATGAGTGAGGAAAGATTGACCAAGAGGATATATGTGTCGGAGGTGGAGGGAACAAGGAGAAGAGGGAGACCAAATTGGAGGTGGAAAGATGGAGTGAAAAAGATTTTGTGTGATCGGGGCCTGAACATGCAGGAGGGTGAAAGGAGGGCAAGGAATAGAGTGAATTGGAGCGATGTGGTATACCGGGGTTGACGTGCTGTCAGTGGATTGAATCAAGGCATGTGAAGCGTCTGGGGTAAACCATGGAAAGCTGTGTAGGTATGTATATTTGCGTGTGTGGACGTATGTATATACATGTGTATGGGGGGGGGTTGGGCCATTTCTTTCGTCTGTTTCCTTGCGCTACCTCGCAAACGCGGGAGACAGCGACAAAGTATAATAAATATATAAATATATATATATATATATATATATATATATATATATATATATATATATATATATATATATTATCCCTGGGGATAGGGGAGAAAGAATACTTCCCACGTATTCCCTGCGTGTCGTAGAAGGCGACTAAAAGGGGAGGGAGCGGGTGACTGGAAATCCTCCCCTCTCGTTTTTTTTTGATTTTCCAAAAGAAGGAACAGAGAAGGGGGCCAGGTGAGGATTTTCCCTCTAAGGCCCAGTCCTCTGTTCTTAACGCTACCTCGCAAACGCGGGAAATGGCGAATAGTATGAAAAAAAAAAAAAAAAAAATATATATATATATATATATATATATATATATATATATATATATATATATATATATGAAGAAAAAGGAATATTGGTACTAACGGTTTGTGGAGTAATGGTAACACTGCAAGACATGCACTAACGACATGGTCAGGCGAGGTGGGTTCGTAACTGTCGAGGAAAGAGCGTTGGCAGCTCTGCAAAGAAAGGAGTGTTCATCTACTGTTTCTTGTCAGCCCCACAGTACGGGGATAACTACGTCTGCCTCTAACAAACTGGATGTTAGCTAGACCACACAATACTGGGCAAGTTGTTGCGTCACCTGGTTACTGTGTGGTCGTCAGCAACTCAAACATGTGTGGGCCATTTTGATACCTGCTTCTTTCTGTACACCTCGAGGCTTTGAAACTCTCTACACTCTCATGTCTTTCCCAATAACTAGTCTGCGACACATTTGGAAAGTCAGGTTTTTCACTTCTTCCAAAATTTGCAAATACTTTCCCTTGTCTCTTCTTTTCCCTTTCATTAACTTATCTGTATTTCAGTTATGACCTAGCTGGGACGTGCGTGGACGGTGGTCCATGACTGGAACCTTCCATCTAAAACAAAAAAGTCACTTCACATCATGGTACATTGTTATAACGTCCACAACACTGTTATAACGTCCACAACATTGTTATAACCTACAACCCCTACACCAGTTTCCACCAATCTATTGTACCTGGATTTCCCTTACCTCAAGTTTTATACCACATTATCACGAATCTACATCATCTCCTGACCCATCTACTTCACTACATCATCTCCTGACCCATCTACTTCACTACATCATCTCCTGACCCATCTACTTCACTACATCATCTCCTGACCCATCTACTTCACTACATCATCTCCTGGCCCATCTACTTCACTACATCATCTCCTGGCCCATCTACTTCACTTCCTAACAAACTTAGTACAAATCATAACCAATTTACAGCACATCAAGTCCGTTTACCATAAATCGTGACCAATTTACCGCATATCAAATCCGTTTACCGTAAATCATGAGAGTACTTGTAGGACAGTAACACAAGAAGTGCAATGTGTGTGACCACCAGGTCCTCAGTCACCAACGCACCAGCGTTACGTAACGTTACCTCAATATGCCAGACTTGGTGACCTGTACATATGAATTATAACCATCTTACCGCACCCCGTGACTACCACATACCCCAGTCACGTCTCTCTCTCTCTCTCTCTCTCTCTCTCTCTCTCTCTCTCTCTCTCTCTCTCTCTCTCTCTCTCTCTCTCAGTACCTCGCTCGCAATAATGTTCGTCGTCAGCGTAGAGACCGAAAATACCACAATAAAACATCGATAACAGTCCTTGTGGATTAAGGTGAGGGCGGGGGAAGTGAAGGGTTGATAAGAGTGATAAGCTAACGACACAGCACAACCTCAAGCCACGTTAATGACCATAGTAAGGGAAGTAGATGACCCAAATAAAACATTACACAACACTCAAGCAAACTTGTCTGGCTTCTGAAGCTCCCTATGACTCCCTGGGTCGGTCCAGCAGCAGGGGTCAGGGCTGCTCCTGGTCCAGCAGCAGGGGTCAGGGCTGCTCCTGGTCCAGCAACAGGGGTCAGGGCTGCTCCTGGTCCAGCAACAGGGGTCAGGGCTGCTCCTGGTCCAGCAACAGGGGTCAGGGCTGCTCCTGGTCCAGCAACAGGGGTCAGGGCTGCTCCTGGTCCAGCAACAGGGGTCAGGGCTGCTCCTGGTCCAGCAGCAGGGGTCAGGGCTGCTCCTGGTCCAGCAGCAGGGGTCAGGGCTGCTCCTGGTCCAGCAACAGGGGTCAGGGCTGCTCCTGGTCCAGCAGCAGGGATCAGGGCTGCTCCTGGTCCAGCAGCAGGGGTCAGGGCTGCTCCTGGTCCAGCAGCAGGGGTCAGGGCTGCTCCTGGTCCAGCAACAGGGGTCAGGGCTGCTCCTGGTCCAGCAACAGGGGTCAGGGCTGCTCCTGGTCCAGCAACAGGGGTCAGGGCTGCTCCTGGTCCAGCAACAGGGGTCAGGGCTGCTCCTGGTCCAGCAACAGGGGACAGGGCTGCTCCTGGTCCAGCAACAGGGGTCAGGGCTGCTCCTGGTCCAGCAACAGGGGTCAGGGCTGCTCCTGGTCCAGCAACAGGGGTCAGGGCTGCTCCTGGTCCAGCAACAGGGGTCAGGGCTGCTCCTGGTCCAGCAACAGGGGTCAGGGCTGCTCCTGGTCCAGCAACAGGGGTCAGGGCTGCTCCTGGTCCAGCAACAGGGGTCAGGGCTGCTCCTGGTCCAGCAACAGGGGTCAGGGCTGCTCCTGGTCCAGCAACAGGGGTCAGGGCTGCTCCTGGTCCAGCAACAGGGGTCAGGGCTGCTCCTGGTCCAGCAACAGGGGTCAGGGCTGCTCCTGGTCCAGCAACAGGGGTCAGGGCTGCTCCTGGTCCAGCAACAGGGGTCAGGGCTGCTCCTGGTCCAGCAACAGGGGTCAGGGCTGCTCCTGGTCCAGCAACAGGGGTCAGGGCTGCTCCTGGTCCAGCAACAGGGGTCAGGGCTGCTCCTGGTCCAGCAACAGGGGTCAGGGCTGCTCCTGGTCCAGCAACAGGGGTCAGGGCTGCTCCTGGTCCAGCAACAGGGGTCAGGGCTGCTCCTGGTCCAGCAACAGGGGTCAGGGCTGCTCCTGGTCCAGCAACAGGGGTCAGGGCTGCTCCTGGTCCAGCAACAGGGGTCAGGGCTGCTCCTGGTCCAGCAACAGGGGTCAGGGCTGCTCCTGGTCCAGCAACAGGGGTCAGGGCTGCTCCTGGTCCAGCAACAGGGGTCAGGGCTGCTCCTGGTCCAGCAACAGGGGTCAGGGCTGCTCCTGGTCCAGCAACAGGGGTCAGGGCTGCTCCTGGTCCAGCAACAGGGGTCAGGGCTGCTCCTGGTCCAGCAACAGGGGTCAGGGCTGCTCCTGGTCCAGCAACAGGGGTCAGGGCTGCTCCTGGTCCAGCAACAGGGGTCAGGGCTGCTCCTGGTCCAGCAACAGGGGTCAGGGCTGCTCCTGGTCCAGCAACAGGGGTCAGGGCTGCTCCTGGTCCAGCAACAGGGGTCAGGGCTGCTCCTGGTCCAGCAACAGGGGTCAGGGCTGCTCCTGGTCCAGCAACAGGGGTCAGGGCTGCTCCTGGTCCAGCAACAGGGGTCAGGGCTGCTCCTGGTCCAGCAACAGGGGTCAGGGCTGCTCCTGGTCCAGCAACAGGGGTCAGGGCTGCTCCTGGTCCAGCAACAGGGGTCAGGGCTGCTCCTGGTCCAGCAACAGGGGTCAGGGCTGCTCCTGGTCCAGCAACAGGGGTCAGGGCTGCTCCTGGTCCAGCAACAGGGGTCAGGGCTGCTCCTGGTCCAGCAACAGGGGTCAGGGCTGCTCCTGGTCCAGCAACAGGGGTCAGGGCTGCTCCTGGTCCAGCAACAGGGGACAGGGCTGCTCCTGGTCCAGCAACAGGGGTCAGGGCTGCTCCTGGTCCAGCAACAGGGGTCAGGGCTGCTCCTGGTCCAGCAACAGGGGTCAGGGCTGCTCCTGGTCCAGCAACAGGGGTCAGGGCTGCTCCTGGTCCAGCAACAGGGGACAGGGCTGCTCCTGGTCCAGCAACAGGGGTCAGGGCTGCTCCTGGTCCAGCAACAGGGGTCAGGGCTGCTCCTGGTCCAGCAACAGGGGTCAGGGCTGCTCCTGGTCCAGCAACAGGGGTCAGGGCTGCTCCTGGTCCAGCAACAGGGGTCAGGGCTGCTCCTGGTCCAGCAACAGGGGTCAGGGCTGCTCCTGGTCCAGCAGCAGGGGTCAGGGCTGCTCCTGGTCCAGCAACAGGGGTCAGGGCTGCTCCTGGTCCAGCAACAGGGGTCAGGGCTGCTCCTGGTCCAGCAACAGGGGACAGGGGTATGCGAGAGTAAGGGAGAGGGAGAGTGAGCGAGTGACGGTAACGAGTGGTCGGCAGCAGCAAGGGAGGGATTGAGGAGTGGTGGGTAGCTGGGAGAGTAAGGGAGGGAGGAGTGGTGGGTAGCCGGGAGAGTAAGGGAGGGAGAGAGGGAGGAGTGGTGGGTAGCCGGGAGAGTAAGGGAGGGAGGAGTGGTGGGTAGCCGGGAGTGAGGGAGGGAGGAGTGGTGGGTAGCTGGGAGAGTAAGGGAGGGAGGAGTGGTGGGTAGCCGGGAGTGAGGGAGGGAGGAGTGGTGGGTAGCTGGGAGAGTAAGGGAGGGAGGAGTGGTGGGTAGCCGGGAGTGAGGGAGGGAGGAGTGGTGGGTAGCTGGGAGAGTAAGGGAGGGAGGAGTGGTGGGTAGCCGGGAGAGTAAGGGAGGGAGAGAGGGAGGAGTGGTGGGTAGCCGGGAGAGTAAGGGAGGGAGGAGTGGTGGGTAGCCGGGAGTGAGGGAGGGAGGAGTGGTGGGTAGCCGGGAGAGTAAGTGAGGGAGGAGTGGTGGGTAGCCGGGAGTGAGGGAGGGAGGAGTGGTGGGTAGCTGGGAGAGTAAGGGAGGGAGGAGTGGTGGGTAGCCGGGAGAGTAAGGGAGGGAGGAGTGGTGGGTAGCCGGGAGAGTAAGGGAGGGAGGAGTGGTGGGTAGCCAGGAGAGTAAGGGAGGGAGGAGTGGTGGGTAGTCGGGAGAGTAAGGGAGGGAGAGAGGGAGGAGTGGTGGGTAACCAGAAGAGTAAGGGAGGGAGGGAGGCGCGGTGGTAGGTAGCCGGGAGAGTAAGGGAGGGAGGGAGGAGTGGTGGGTAGTCGAGTGAGTGAGTGAGGGAGGGAGGGAGGCGCGGTGGTAGGAGTTGAGGTGTAGCAGCAGCAGCAGTTGTAGCCTGACCTGTGTCGTGGGAGAACACGTCTCTGTGTGTACCGTGCATGGCAGCCTCGCTCCCTGGGGTTCTCGCCACTAGCCCACTCCTGCCTATGGCGCTTGCCTGACGGGCCTGGCGACCCACGTGCCCACAAACGGCGAGGCCCGCCTCTACCACCACTGCCTTCCATGAAAATGAGAGGAAATTTGGTGATTTTGACTGGAGTGTGGTTGTGTGCGTCGGTGGGGGTGGGTGTGGGGCAGGGCCTGGCTCCTCCTCCCCGCCAGTGTGAGCGCATCACCATACCCATGTGTCAGGAGTTGCCTTATAACACCACCAGGATGCCCAACCTACTCGGTCACTTCAGTCAGGGGGAAGCAGCCATCAAGGTGATTGTGGCACCTTCGTCTTCCCTTATACTGGCCTATCCACCAGGCTTCTACTCACCCTTCTCTGGCTAGGTTAGTGTGGTACCTGATTGGGCTAGGTTAATGTGGGTACCTGGTGGGGGTAATGTGGATACCTGGTGGGGCTAGGTTAATGTGGATACCTGGTGGGGCTAGGTTAATGTGGATACCTGGTGGGGCTAGGTTAATGTGGATACCTGGTGTGGCTAGGTTAATGTGGGTACCTGGTGGGGCTAGGTTAATGTGGATACCTGGTGGGGCTAGGTTAATGTGGGTATCTGGTGGGGCTAGGTTAGTGTGGGTACCTGATTGGGCTAGGTTAATGTGGGTACCTGGTGGGGCTAGGTTAATGTGGATACCTGGTGGGGCTAGATTAATGTGGGTATCTGGTGGGACAAGGTTAGTATGGGTACCTGGTGGGATTTGGTTAGTTTGAGTACCCAGCAGGGCTAGGTTAATATGGTTACCTAGTGGGGCTAGGTTAACGTGGGTACCTGGTGGGACTAGGTTAACATGGGTACCTAGTGGGGCTAGATTAATGTGGGTACCTGGTGGGGCTAGGTTAACGTGGGTACCTGATGGGACTAGGTCAATGTGGGTACCTGGTGAGGCTAGGTTAACGAGGGTGCCGGGTGGTACTAGGTAAATGTGGGCACCTAGTGGGGCTAAGTTAATGTGGGTATGCAACTGAGAACAGTATGTATTCTAGCATCTGGTGTGTGTATCCTAGCTGATCATATGTATTCTAGCATCTGGTGTGTGTATCCTAGCTGATCATATGTATTCTAGCATCTGGTGTGTGTATCCTAGCTGATCATATGTATTCTAGCATCTGGTGTGTGTATCCTAGCTGATCATATGTATTCTAGCGTCTGGTGTGTGTATCCTAGCTGATCATATGTATCCTAGCATCTGGTGTGTGTATCCTAGCTGATCATATGTATTCTAGCATCTGGTGTGTGTATCCTAGCTGATCATATGTATTCTAGCGTCTGGTGTGTGTATCCTAGCTGATCATATGTATTCTAGCATCTGGTGTGTGTATCCTAGCTGATCATATGTATTCTAGCATCTGGTGTGTGTATCCTAGCTGATCATATGTATTCTAGCATCTGGTGTGTGTATCCTAGCTGATCATATGTATTCTAGCATCTGGTGTGTGTATCCTAGCTGATCATATGTATTCCTAGCATCTGGTGTGTGTATCCTAGCTGATCATATGTATTCCAGCATCTGGTGTGTGTATCCTAGCTGATCATATGTATCCTAGCATCTGTGTGTGTATCCTAGCTGATCATATGTATTCTAGCATCTGGTGTGTGTATCCTAGCTGATCATATGTATTCTAGCATCTGGTGTGTGTATCCTAGCTGATCATATGTATCCTAGCATCTGTGTGTGTATCCTAGCTGATCATATGTATTCTAGCATCTGGTGTGTTTATCCTAGCTGATCATATGTATCCTAGCATGTGTGTGTGTATCCTAGCTGATCTGTAGTGGTACAGTGTACCCCAGCGTCTGGTGTGGGTAGCCCAGGTTAGAGAATGTGATGTAGCTGGCATTGTGTTGACTGGCTCATCCCTCATCCTGGCTCAACCTTACACTATACTGCTGCACACGACCAGCCTGGTCCATCATGCCCGCTGCTCACGGTAAAACATTTCCAAAATGGGTTAACAGAATCGGGGTTTCGGTGATAACTGTATAGTTTATGATCACGACAAAATATAATATCAAACTACATCATTTCAGTGGATTTGTTAAGAGAACATGGCTACACATGCAGAGTTTGCCTAATGAATCTAATTCTACGGTAAGTTATACATAGGAAAAGTCTTGAAAACGAGAAACACGTTATATTGAAAAACATAAATCAAAGAAAAGTAATGATAACTAAAGAAAATATCACCATGCTTCCCCAAGAGGCCAAGATTCACCATAATTTTCCATTATAGAACAGAAATACGTTACTGGCCATGTCGTCTCCCTCATCCACATGATAAACCATCCACAAACGCAAACAAGTTTGCGTTCTAAATCAATTTTCCATAAGCATTCTCATCCAAAACTTCAGAAAATCACTTCAAGTTAATATTTTAGATACAGTTTTGAAATTACAGAGAAAGTTTGAGAATTTTCATGAACTTCCAGATGAGAACGATGCCACGTTTTCCTGTGAACGCGCACTGCACCGGCTCACCACACCACACCACACACACCAGCACTGCACCGGCTCACCACACCACACCACACACACCAGCACTGCACCGGCTCACCACACCACACCACACACACCAGCACTGCACCGGCTCACCACACCACACCACACACACCAGCACTGCACCGGCTCACCACACCACACCACACACACCAGCACTGCACCGGCTCATCACACCACGCCACACACACCAGCACTGCACCGGCTCATCACACCACGCGACACACACCAGCACTGCACCGGCTCATCACACCACGCCACACACACCAGCACTGCACCGGCTCACCACACCACGCGACACACACCAGCACTGCACCGGCTCATCACACCACGCCACACACACCAGCACTGCACCGGCTCACCACACCACACCACACACACCAGCACTGCACCGGCTCATCACACCACGCCACACACACCAGCACTGCACCGGCTCACCACACCACACCACACACACCAGCACTGCACCGGCTCACCACACCACACCACACACACCAGCACTGCACCGGCTCACCACACCACATCACACACACCAGCACTGCACCGGCTCACCACACCACACCACACACACCAGCACTGCACCGGCTCACCACACCACACCACACACACCAGCACTGCACCGGCTCACCACACCACACCACACACACCAGCACTGCACCGGCTCACCACACCACACCACACACACCAGCACTGCACCGGCTCACCACACCACACCACACACACCAGCACTGCACCGGCTCACCACACCACACCACACACACCAGCACTGCACCGGCTCACCACACCACACCACACACACCAGCACTGCACCGGCTCATCACACCACGCCACACACACCAGCACTGCACCGGCTCACCACACCACACCACACACACCAGCACTGCACCGGCTCACCACACCACATCACACACACCAGCACTGCACCGGCTCACCACACCACATCACACACACCAGCACTGCACCGGCTCACCACACCACACCACACACACCAGCACTGCACCGGCTCACCACACCACATCACACACACCAGCACTGCACCGGCTCACCACACCACATCACACACACCAGCACTGCACCGGCTCACCACACCACACACACCATCATTTCTCGTGAATGACGTTCAAAATGTGGTAAATATCCGTTCCTACGGCAATTTATGAGAGCAGTTATAACCTCCATTGATTTTACTTTTGTTTTCCTTAATTTCGATGGTCATTAGTGCTCTGCCTGAATTCGTGTTGTGAAGCCTGGTTACATGTTATGTAACACATGTTCAAGTTACCTGTTTGGGTATAATAGTGTTATGTTACATGACATATCTATGGTTGTTATTTTTCTGGATAAGTCAATATCCGGGAAGACGTAGTGGATGATGTGCTGCTTCACTAATACTAACCTGTGTTTGCCACTACCACTGGCTGCCGTATGGTAGCCATCTTGCTGGAATATCTTGTAAAGATATCCTTCATTTCATATATATATATATATATATATATATATATATATATATATATATATATATATATATATATATATATATATATATATAAGCACCCATATATAGATATACTATGGAGATATTCCCGTCAAGATGTCTTAGTATTCATGTCCATGCTACTAAGGTTAGGTTAGGTTAGGTTAGGTTAGGTTAGGTTAGGTTGATGACTCACTCACATCTTACGTCATGTTTCCACCCCAGATAATGTAAGGTCAATATGTCCACCATATTGTAAGGCTCTCCTGATCGCTCCTACCTCACTCCTATAGCCCAACATATACATGAAGGGGTACATGCTCTTCTGTAGCAAGATATACATAAAGGGGTACATGCTCTTCTGTAGCAAGATATACATGAAGGGGTACATGCTCTTCTGTAGCAAGATATACATGAAGGGGTACATGCTCTTCTGTAGCAAGATATACATGAAGGGGTACATGCTCTTCTGTAGCAAGATATACATGAAGGGGTACATGCTCTTCTGTAGCAAGATATACATGAAGGGGTACATGCTCTTCTGTAGCAAGATATACATGAAGGGGTACATGCTCTTCTGTAGCAAGATATACATGAAGGGGTACATGCTCTTCTGTAGCAAGATATACATGAAGGGGTACATGCTCTTCTGTAGCAAGATATACATGAAGGGGTACATGCTCTTCTGTAGCAAGATATACATGAAGGGGTACATGCTCTTCTGTAGCAAGATATACATGAAGGGGTACATGCTCTTCTGTAGCAAGATATACATGAAGGGGTACATGCTCTTCTGTAGCAAGATATACATGAAGGGGTACATGCTCTTCTGTAGCAAGATATACATGAAGGGGTACATGCTCTTCTGTAGCAAGATATACATGAAGGGGTACATGCTCTTCTGTAGCAAGATATACATGAAGGGGTAAATGCTCTTCTGTAGCAAGATATACATGAAGGGGTACATGCTCTTCTGTAGCAATTCGTATAATTTTGTTTATTGAAAATTTACAATTGTTGAAAATTGAGACTTTGTGAATTGTTTACACGTAATGAAAGAGATTTCTTGCGTGAAAGCTGTTGTGTATTGTGAAGTTGGACGCAACCACGTTATCTGAGTCCCTACTGACTCCAGGTACTGATGATCCCGTCATATGATCATGCATATACATACTCTGTCACTAGTGACGTCATCGTTCTTATACTTGGTTACTATCAAAATTTCTGGCGTCTTTCATGTCCTCCCTCTGGATGTGTGTCTCCAGTCCATGCTACTCCCGGAGGTGCTACTCGACCTATCCCTTCAAGCTCCAGTGTCACTCCCGCCTGGACTGCCCTAATCATCATCCCTCCCTCTTTTCCTCAGCCATCATCCCGCTCTACTGTCCTCAGCCATCATCCCGCTCTACTGTCCTCAGCCATCATCCCGCTCTTTTGTCCTCAGCCATCATCCCGCTCTACTGTCCTCAGCCATCATCCCGCTCTTCTGTCCTCAGCCATCATCCCGCTCTACTGTCCTCAGCCATCATCCCGCTCTGCTGTCCTCAGCCATCATCCCGCTCTACTGTCCTCAGCCATCATCCCGCTCTTCTGTCCTCAGCCATCATCCCGCTCTTCTGTCCTCAGCCATCATCCCGCTTTACTGTCCTCAGCCATCATCCCGTTCTACTGTCCTCAGCCATCATCCCGTTCTACTGTCCTCAGCCATCATCCCGCTCTTCTGTCCTCAGCCATCATCCTGCTCTACTGTCCTCAGCCATCATCCCGCTCTTGTCCTCAGCCATCATCCCGCTCTTGTCCTCAGCCATCATCCCGCTCTTGTCCTCAGCCATCATCCCGCTCTACTGTCCTCAGCCATCATCCCGCTCTACTCACGCTTTCCTCTCCAACGCTGTAGGATGACTGGTCAGGTACACAGTGTAGGATGACTGGTCAGGTACACAGTGTAGGGTGACTGGTCAGGCACACAGTGTAGGATGACTGTTAGGTACACAGTGTAGGATGACTGGTCAGGTACACAGTGTAGGATGACTGGTCAGGTACACAGTGTAGGATGACTTGTCAGGTACATAGTATAGGATAACTGGTCAGGTACACAGTGTAGGATGACTGGTCAGGTACACAGTGTAGGATGACTGGTCAGGTACATAGTGCAGGATGACTGGTCAGGTACACAGTGTAGGATGACCGGTCAGGTACACAGTGTAGGATGACTGGTCAGGTACACAGTGTAGGATAACTGGTCAGGTACATAGTGTAGGATGACTGGTCAGGTACACATTGTGGGATAACCGGTCAGGTACACAGTGTAGGATGACCGGTCAGGTACACAGTGTAGGATGACTGGTCAGGTACACAGTGTAGGATGACTGGTCAGGTACACAGTGTAGGATGACTGGTCAGGTACACAGTGTAGGATGACTGGTCAGGTACACAGTGTAGGATGACTGGTCAGGTACACAGTGTAGGATGACTGGTCTGGTACACAGTGTAGGATGACTGGTCAGGTACATAGTGTAGGATAACTGGTCAGGTACACAGTGTAGGATGACTGGTCAGGTACATAGTGTAGGATGACTGGTCAGGTACATAGTGTAGGATGACTGGTCAGGCACACAGTGTAGGATAACTGGTCAGGTACACAGTGTAGGATAACTGGTCAGGTACACAGTGTAGGATAACTGGTCAGGTACATAGTGTATGATGATTGGTCAGGTACATAGTGTAGGATGACTGGTCAGGTACACAGTGTAGGATGACCGGTCAGGTACACAGTGTAGGATGACTGGTCAGGTACACAGTGTAGGATAACTGGTCAGGTACAGTGTAGGATGACTGGTCAGGTACACATTGTAGGATAACTGGTCAGGTACACAGTGTAGGATGACCGGTCAGGTACACAGGGTAGGATGACTGGTCAGGTACAGTGTAGGATGACTGGTCAGGTACACAGTGTAGGATGACTGGTCAGGTACACAGTGTAGGATGACTGGTCAGGTACACAGTGTAGGATGACTGGTTAGGTACACAGTGTAGGATGACTGGTCAGGTACACAGTGTAGGATGACTGGTCAGGTACACAGTGTAGGATGACTGGTCTGGTACACAGTGTAGGATGACTGGTCAGGTACATAGTGTAGGATGACTGGTCAGGTACACAGTGTAGGATGACTGGTCAGGTACATAGTGTAGGATGACTGGTCAGGTACATAGTGTAGGATGACTGGTCAGGCACACAGTGTAGGATAACTGGTCAGGTACACAGTGTAGGATAACTGGTCAGGTACACAATGTAGGATGACTGGTCAGGTACATAGTATAGGATGACCGGTCAGGTACATAGTGTAGGATGACTGGTCATGTACATAGTGTAGGATGACTGGTCAGGTACATAGTGTAGGATAACTGGTCAGGTACACAGTGTAGGATGACTGGTCAGGTACACAGTGTAGGATGACTGGTCAGGTACATAGTGTAGGATGACTGGTCAGGTACATAGTGTAGGATAACTGGTCAGGTACACAGTATAGGATAACTGGTCAGGTACACAATGTAGGATGACTGGTCAGGTAATAGTGTAGGATGACTGGTCAGGTACATAGTGTAGGATAACTGGTCAGGTACACAGTGTAGGATGACTGGTCAGGCACACAGTGTAGGATGACTGATCAGGTACACAGTGTAGGATGACTGGTCAGGTACACAGTGTAGGATAACTGGTCAAGTATAGTGTAGGATGACTGGTCAGGTACACAGTGTAGGATGACTGGTCAGGTACACAGTGTAGGATAACTGGTCAGGTACACAGTGTAGGATGACTGGTCAGGTACAGTGTAGGATGACTGGTCAGGTACACAGTGTAGGATGACTGGTCAGGCACACAGTGTAGGATGACCGGTCAGGTACACAGTGTAGGATGACTGGTCAGGTACACATTGTAGGATGACTGGTCAGGCACACAATGTAGGAAGACTGGTCAGGTACACAGTGTAGGACGACTGGTCAGGCACACAGTGTAGGATGACTGGTCAGGTACACAGTGTAGGATGACTGGTCAGGTAAATAGTGTAGGATGACCGGTCAGGTACAGTGTAGGATGACTGGTCAGGTACGCAGTGTAGGATGACTGGTCAGGTACACAGTGTAGGATGACCGGTCAGGTACACTGTAGGATGACCGGTCAGGTACACAGTGTAGGATGACTGGTCAGGTACACAGTGTAGGATGACTGGTCAGGCACACAGTGTAAGATGACTGATCAGGTACACAGTGTGGGATGACCGGTCAGGTACACAGTGTAGGATGACTGGCCAGGTACACAGTGTAGGATGACTGGTCAGGCACACAGTGTAGGATGACTGGTCAGGCACACAGTGTAGGATGACTGGTCAGGTATACAGTGTAGGGTGCATTATGAATATTGAGGTCAGTTGGGGAAGCCCTACACCCATCCTGCCCCCTACACTCCCCAGGTAACACAATTATAGAAACCTTTTCTAAGTCATACAGACTCACTGAGCACCACCCACTGTGTACAGGCATGTCCACCCCCCCACCCCCCATCCCCTTCCAACAGCCATATCATTAATGTTATAACACCAGCAGTTGTGATCATCAATCATTAATGTTATAACACCAGCAGTTGTGATCATCAATCATTAATGTTATAACACCAGCAGTTGTGATTATCAATCATTAATGTTATAACACCAGCAGTTGTGATCATCAATCATTAATGTTATAACACCAGCAGTTGTGATTATCAATCATTAATGTTATAACACCAGCAGTTGTGATCATCAATCATTAATGTTATAACACCAGTAGTTGTGATTATCAATCATTAATGTTATAACACCAGCAGTTGTGATCATCAATCATTAATGTTATAACACCAGCAGTTGTGATCATCAATCATTAATGTTATAACACCAGTAGTTGTGATTATCAATCATTAATGTTATAACACCAGCAGTTGTGATTATCAATCATTAATGTTATAACACCAGCAGTTGTGATTATCAATCATTAATGTTATAACACCAGCAGTTGTGATCATCAATCATTAATGTTATAACACCAGCAGTTGTGATTATCAATCATTAATGTTATAACACCAGTTGTGATCATCAATCATTAATGTTATAACACCAGCAGTTGTGATCATCAATCATTAATGTTATAACACAGCAGTTGTGATTATCAATCATTAATGTTATAACACCAGCAGTTGTGATTATCAATCATTAATGTTATAACACCAGCAGTTGTGATTATCAATCATTAATGTCATAACACCAGTTGTGATTATCAATCATTGTTATAACACCAGCAGTTGTGATTATCAATCATTAATGTTATAACACCAGCAGTTGTGATTATCAATCATTAATGTATAACACAGCAGTTGTGATTATCAATCATTAATGTTATAACACCAGCAGTTGTGATTATCAATCATTAATGTTATAACACCAGCAGTGTGATTATCAATCATTAATGTTATAACACAGCAGTTGTGATTATCAATCATTAATGTTATAACACCAGCAGTTGTGATTATCAATCATTAATGTTATAACACCAGCAGTTGTGATATAATCATTAATGTTATAACACAGTTGTGATTATCAATCATTAATGTTATAACACCAGCAGTTGTGATTATCAATCATTAATGTTATAACACCAGCAGTTGTGATTATCAATCATTAATGTTATAACACCAGCAGTTGTGATTATCAATCATTAATGTTATAACACCAGCAGTTGTGATTATCAATCATTAATGTTATAACACCAGCAGTTGTGATTATCAATCATTAATGTTATAACACCAGTTGTGATTATCAATCATTAATGTTATAACACCAGCAGTTGTGATTATCAATCATTAATGTCATAACACCAGCAGTTGTGATTATCAATCATTAATGTTATAACACCAGCAGTTGTGATTATCAATCATTAATGTTATAACACCAGCAGTTGTGATCATCAATCATTAATGTTATAACACCAGTTGTGATTATCAATCATTAATGTTATAACACCAGCAGTTGTGATTATCAATCATTAATGTTATAACACCAGCAGTTGTGATTATCAATCATTAATGTCATAACACCAGCAGTTGTGATTATCAATCATTAATGTTATAACACCAGCAGTTGTGATTATCAATCATTAATGTTATAACACCAGCAGTTGTGATTATCAATCATTAATGTTATAACACCAGCAGTTGTGATTATCAATCATTAATGTTATAACACCAGCAGTTGTGATTATCAATCATTAATGTTATAACACCAGCAGTTGTGATTATCAATCATTAATGTTATAACACCAGCAGTTGTGATTATCAATCATTAATGTTATAACACCAGCAGTTGTGATATCAATCATTAATGTTATAACACCAGCAGTTGTGATTATCAATCATTAATGTTATAACACCAGCAGTTGTGATTATCAATCATTAATGTTATAACACCAGCAGTTGTGATTATCAATCATTAATGTTATAACACCAGCAGTTGTGATTATCAATCATTAATGTTATAACACCAGCAGTTGTGATTATCAATCATTAATGTTATAACACCAGCAGTTGTGATTATCAATCATTAATGTTATAACACCAGCAGTTGTGATTATCAATCATTAATGTTATAACACCAGCAGTTGTGATTATCAATCATTAATGTTATAACACCAGCAGTTGTGATTATCAATCATTAATGTTATAACACCATTCATTAATGTTATAACACCAGTTGTGATTATCAATCATTAATGTTATAACACCAGCAGTTGTGATTATCAATCATTAATGTTATAACACCAGCAGTTGTGATTATCAATCATTAATGTTATAACACCAGCAGTTGTGATTATCAATCATTAATGTTATAACACCAGCAGTTGTGATTATCAATCATTAATGTTATAACACCAGCAGTTGTGATTATCAATCATTAATGTTATAACACCAGTTGTGATTATCAATCATAATGTTATAACACCAGCAGTTTGTGATCATCAATCATTAATGTTATAACACCAGCAGTTGTGATTATCAATCATTAATGTTATAACACCAGCAGTTGTGATTATCAATCATTAATGTTATAACACCAGCAGTTGTGATTATCAATCATTAATGTTATAACACCAGTTGTGATTATCAATCATTAATGTTATAACACCAGCAGTTGTGATTATCAATCATTAATGTTATAACACCAGCAGTTGTGATTATCAATCATTAATGTTATAACACCAGCAGTTGTGATTATCAATCATTAATGTTATAACACCAGCAGTTGTGATTATCAATCATTAATGTTATAACACCAGCAGTTGTGATTATCAATCATTAATGTTATAACACCAGCAGTTGTGATTATCAATCATTAATGTTATAACACCAGCAGTTGTGATTATCAATCATTAATGTTATAACACCAGCAGTTGTGATTATCAATCATTAATGTTATAACACCAGCAGTTGTGATTATCAATCATTAATGTTATAACACCAGCAGTTGTGATTATCAATCATTAATGTTATAACACCAGCAGTTGTGATTATCAATCATTAATGTTATAACACCAGCAGTTGTGATTATCAATCATTAATGTTATAACACCAGCAGTTGTGATTATCAATCATTAATGTTATAACACCAGCAGTTGTGATTATCAATCATTAATGTTATAACACCAGCAGTTGTGATTATCAATCATTAATGTTATAACACCAGCAGTTGTGATTATCAATCATTAATGTTATAACACCAGCAGTTGTGATTATCAATCATTAATGTTATAACACCAGCAGTTGTGATTATCAATCATTAATGTTATAACACCAGCAGTTGTGATTATCAATCATTAATGTTATAACACCAGCAGTTGTGATTATCATCATTAAGTTATAACACCAGTTGTGATTATCAATCATTAATGTTATAACACCACAGTTGTGATCATCAATCATTAATGTTATAACACCGGTTGTGATTATCAATCATTAATGTTATAAACCAGCAGTTGTGATTATCATCATTTGTTATAACCCATTGTGTAGCAGTCATTAGTTATGAAACAGCAGTTGTGATATATCTATGTATAAACGCAGTTGTGATATCAATCATTAAGTTATAACCAGAGTTGTGATATGAGAGTCATTAATGTTATACACAGATGTGATACACATAAGTTATACACGCGTGTGAACACATAAGTATAACACAGCATATGTGATATGGCATCATGTTATACACTTTGTTAAATATTATGTATATAACATGTGTATATATAATGTTATACACGATTGTGATAATCATAATGTATAAGATTGTGATTTAATCTTAATGTTATAACTGAGATGTTGATACAATCAAGATAAAGAGTGTGAGATCATCATATGAGAAAGATGGTATGCATCATTTGTATAACACAAAGTGGGATATCAACTGAACCAGTTGTATGTAACTCATTAATGTTATTACAGTTTAATATATTAATGTTTAATTTGTTACTCATAATGTGGTCTCTACGAGAATGTGTAATGTTAATTCATAATGTTTTACTGAGAATGTGGTATAATGTTAACCTCATAATGTGGTCTCTATGAGAAGTGGTGATAATGTTAACTCATAATGTGGGTCTCTACTGAGAAGTGGTGATAATGTTAACTTCATAATGTGGTCTCTACTGGAAGTGTTGATAATGTTAATTCATAATGTGGTTCTACTGAGAAGTGGTGATATGTTAACTCTCATAATGTGGGTCTCTACTGAGAAGTGTGATTAATGTTAACTTCATAATGTGGGTCTCTACTGAGAGATGGTGGGTAATGTTAACTTCATAATGTGGGTCTCTACTGAGAAGTGGTGATAATGTTAACTTCATAATGTGGGTCTCTACTGAGAAGTGTGTGATAATGTTAACTTCATAATGTGGGTCTCTACTGAGAATGGTGATAATGTTAACTTCATAATGTGGGTCTCTACTGAGAAGTGGTGATAATGTTAACCTCATAATGTGGGTCTCTACTGAGAAGTGGTGATAATGTTAACTTCATAATGTGGGTCTCTACTGAAAGTGGTGATAATGTTAACCTCATAATGTGGGTCTCATATGAGAAGTGGTGATAATTGTTAACTTCATAATGTGGGTCATCTATGGAAGTGGTGATAATGTTAACTTCATAATGTGGGTCTCTACTGAGAAGTGGTGATAATGTTAACTCTCATAATGTGGGTCTTCTAATGGAAAGTGGTGATATGTTAACTCATAATGTGGTCTTACTGAGAAGTGGTGATATGTTAACTCATAATGTGGGTTCTCTACTGAGAAGTGGTGTATGTTAACTTCATAATGTGGGTCTCTACTGAGAAGTTGTGTATGTTAACCTCATAATGTGGGTCTCTACTGAGAAGTGGTGATAATGTTAATCTCATAATGTGGGTCTCTACTGAGAAGTGGTGATAATGTTAACTTCATAATGTGGGTCTCTACTGAGAAGTGGTGATAATGTTAACTTCATAATGTGGGTCTCTACTGAGAAGTGGTGATAATGTTAACTTCATAATGTGGGTCTCTACTGAGAAGTGGTGATAATGTTAACTTCATAATGTGGGTCTCTACTGAGAAGTGGTGATAATGTTTACCTCATAATGTGGGTCTCTACTGAGAAGTGGTGATAATGTTAACTTCATAATGTGGGTCTCTACTGAGAAGTGGTGATAAAGTTAACCTCATAATGTGGGTCTCTACTGAGAAGTGTAAGGCATTGTCTCGTGCACAGGCCAGGGTTAGTCAAGTGTGAAGCAGTGTTAAATTTATGAGGTTAAAGTTATGGTTGATGATGAGAGATGAAGTGAAGGATCATAATGGTAAGAGCCACTCCCCCTCCCCCCCCCCTTCCTGTTAAAATGGACCCCCAAATCCCGGCAGTAAACTGCCGCCGCCACGCTAAT
Organism: Panulirus ornatus; assembly: GCF_036320965.1. NCBI lineage: Eukaryota > Metazoa > Arthropoda > Malacostraca > Decapoda > Palinuridae > Panulirus > Panulirus ornatus. The sequence goes on from NC_092235.1 coordinate 29,139,227, forward strand.
TGGCAGTATTAACCAGTTGCCAGGAGTCACTTGTACAGTATATGAGGAAGCCTCTTGTGCTGTTAGCAAGGCCACTCACCTCCATGATCTAACATGATCTAACACTGGAATTAATTGTTACAAATATGATAGAGAGAGAGAGTTAGTGGTAAGGCAGGAAGACTACGACGTACATACTGCTTTACTACCTTATATATGGGCTATTGTTTCATCCGCTGCAAGCCAACACGGATTTCACGGGCGTCTTATGTTCGCGTTGTCCTCCTGACTAGCCTCAACCTCGGTATACTGTCATGAGCTCAGTAAGTTCCTCTGACGAGGCACAAGTAGCGGTAGATAAGGTGAGAGGCACAAGCACCATTATCTCAGGTTGACCTTCTTATCGCACAGATCAAAGCCTCGCGCGGGAAACAACTGACTTTTGATGGGTAATTAGCGAGTGTCCGATTCCTTGCTTCGTGACGTATATTTCTGCTTATATCCCATGTAGTAACACTTCGGCGAAAAAAAATATGATGTCTATAACATGAAAAATATATTTATAATATCTTATAAAGGACAGACAACGAAAAAACAAAATTACAAAGTATAAAATGCAGATGAAAGCCGATGCCAGACTCGGTTAGAGTATTGGTGGTAGTGATGGTGATGTGTGAGGCCAGACTCATGATTCCCCGGTGTGGTGGTGGTGATGTGTGAGGCCAGACTCATGATTCCCGGTGTGGTGTGTGTGGTGGTGGTGATGTGTGAGGCCAGACTCATGATTCCCTGGTGTGGTGGTGGTGATGTGTGAGGCCAGACTCATGATTCCCTGGTGTGGTGTGGTGGTGGTGGTGATGTGTGAGGCCAGACTCATGATTCCCCGGTGTGGTGGTGGTGGTGATGTGTGAGGCCAGACTCATGATTCCCTGGTGTGGTGTTGGTGGTGGATGATGTGTGAGGCCAGACTCATGATTCCCTGGTGTGGTGTGGTGTGGTGATGATGTGTGAGGCCAGACTCATGATTCCCCGGGTGTGTGGTGTGGTGATGATGTGTGAGGCCAGACTCATGATTCCCCGGTGTGGTGTGGTGGTGGTGGTGATGTGTGAGGCCAGACTCATGATTCCCTGGTGTGGTGGTGGTGGTGATGATGTGTGAGGCCAGACTCATGATTCCCCGGTGTGGTGTGGTGGTGGTGATGTGTGAGGCCAGACTCATGATTCCCAGGTGTGGTGTGGTGGTGGGTGATGTGTGAGGCCAGACTCATGATTCCCCTGGTGTGGTGTGGTGGTGGTGATGTGTGAGGCCAGACTCATGATTCCCAGGTGTGGTGTGGTGGTGGTGATGTGTGAGGCCAGACTCATGATTCCCCGGTGTGGTGTGGTGGTGGTGATGTGTGAGGCCAGACTCATGATTCCCCGGTGTGGTGTGGTGTGGTGGTGATGTGTGAGGCCAGACTCATGATTCCCTGGTGTGGTGTGGTGGTGGTGATGTGTGAGGCCAGACTCATGATTCCCCGGTGTGGTGTGGTGGTGTGATGATGTGTGAGGCCAGACTCATGATTCCCTGGTGTGGTGTGGTGGTGGTGATGTGTGAGGCCAGACTCATGATTCCCCGGTGTGGTGTGGTGGTGTGATGATGTGTGAGGCCAGACTCATGATTCCCCGGTGTGGTGTGGTGGTGATGATGTGTGAGGCCAGACTCATGATTCCCCGGTGTGGTGGGTGGTGGTGATGATGTGTGAGGCCAGACTCATGATTCCCCTGTGTGGTGGTGGTGGTGGTGATGTGTGAGGCCAGACTCATGATTCCCTGGTGTGGTGTGGTGGTGGTGATGTGTGAGGCCAGACTCATGATTCCCCGGTGTGGTGTGGTGGTGGTGATGATGTGTGAGGCCAGACTCATGATTCCCTGGTGTGGTGTGGTGGTGGTGATGTGTGAGGCCAGACTCATGATTCCCCGGTGTGGTGTGGTGGTGGATGATGTGTGAGGCCAGACTCATGATTCCCCGGTGTGGTGTGGTGGTGGTGATGTGTGAGGCCAGACTCATGATTCCCCGGTGTGGTGTGGTGGTGGTGGTGATGTGTGAGGCCAGACTCATGATTCCCCGGTGTGGTGTGGTGGTGGTGATGATGTGTGAGGCCAGACTCATGATTCCCCGGTGTGGTGTGGTGGTGGTGGTGATGTGTGAGGCCAGACTCATGATTCCCCGGTGTGGTGTGGTGGTGGTGATGTGTGAGGCCAGACTCATGATTCCCCGGTGTGGTGTGGTGGTGGTGATGTGTGAGGCCAGACTCATGATTCCCCGGTGTGGTGTGGTGGTGGTGATGTGTGAGGCCAGACTCATGATTCCCCGGTGTGGTGTGGTGGTGGTGATGATGTGTGAGGCCAGACTCATGATTCCCCGGTGTGGTGTGGTGGTGGTGATGATGTGTGAGGCCAGACTCATGATTCCCCGGTGTGGTGTGGTGGTGGTGATGATGTGTGAGGCCAGACTCATGATTCCCAGTGTGGTGTGGTGGTGGTGATGATGTGTGAGGCCAGACTCATGATTCCCGGTGTGGTGTGGTGGTGATGATGTGTGAGGCCAGACTCATGATTCCCCGGTGTGGTGTGGTGGTGGTGATGATGTGTGAGGCCAGACTCATGATTCCCAGGTGTGGTGGTGGTGGTGATGTGTGAGGCCAGACTCATGATTCCCCGCTGTGGTGTGGTGGTGGTGATGTGTGAGGCCAGACTCATGATTCCCCGGTGTGGTGTGGTGGTGGTGATGTGTGAGGCCAGACTCATGATTCCCCGGTGTGGTGTGGTGGTGGTGTGATGTGTGAGGCCAGACTCATGATTCCCCGGTGTGTGTGGTGGTGGTGGTGATGTGTGAGGCCAGACTCATGATTCCCCGGTGTGGTGTGGGTGGTGGTGATGATGTGTGAGGCCAGACTCATGATTCCCGGTGTGGTGGTGGTGGTGATGTGTGAGGCCAGACTCATGATTCCCCGGTGTGGTGTGGTGGTGATGATGTGTGAGGCCAGACTCATGATTCCCCGGTGTGGTGGTGGTGGGAATGTGTGAGGCCAGACTTATGATTCCCCGGTGTGGTGGTGGTGGTGATGATGTGTGAGGCCAGAATCATGATTCCCTGGTGTGGTGGTGGTGGTGATGATGTGTGAGGCCAGACTCATGATTCCCCGGTGTGGTGTGGTGGTGATGATGTGCGAGGCCAGACTCATGATTCCCTGGTGTGGTGTGGTGGTGATGATGTGTGAGGCCAGACTCATGATTCCCCGGTGTGGTGTGGTGGTGGTGATGTGTGAGGCCAGACTCATGATTCCCTGGTGTGGTGTGGTGGTGATGTGTGAGGGCAGACTCATGATTCCCCGGTGTGGTGTGGTGTGGTGGTGGTGATGATGTGTGAAGCCAGACTCATGATTCCGTGGTGTGGTGTGGTGGTGGTGATGATGAGTGAGGCCAGACTCATGATTCCCCGGTGTGGTGTGGTGGTGGTGGTGATGATGTGTGAGGCCAGACTCATGATTCCTCGGTGTGGTGTGGTGGTGATGATGTGTGAGGCCAGACTCATGATTCCCTGGTGTGGTGGTGGTGGTGATGTGTGAGGCCAGACTCATGATTCCCCAGTGTGGTGGTGGTGATGTGTGAGGCCAGACTCATGATTCCCCGGTGTGGTGTGGTGGTGGTGATGATGTGAGGCTAGACTCATTATTCTCCAGTGTAATGTGGTGGTGGTAATGGTGTATGAGGCCAGACTCATGATTCCCCGGTGTGGTGTGGTGGTGGTGATGATGATGTGTGAGGCCAGACTCATGATTCCCTGGTGTGTGGTGGTGGTGATGATGTGTGAGGCCAGATTCATGATTCCCCAGTGTGGTGTGGTGGTGGTGATGATGATGTGTGAGGCCAGACTCATGATTCCCTGGTGTGCTGTGGTGGTGGTGATGATGATGTGTGAGGCCAGACTCATGATTCCCCGGTGCGGTGTGGTAGTGATGTGTGAGGTCAGACTCATGATTCCCCGGTGTGGTGTGGGTTGGTGTGGTGGTGGTGGTGATGTGTGAGGCCAGACTCATGATTCCTCGGTGTGGTGTGGTAGTGGTGATGATGTGTGAGGCCAGACTCATGATTCCCTCGTGTGGTGTGGTGGTGATGATGTGTGAGGTCAGACTCATGATTCCCTGGTGTGGTGTGGCTTGGTGGTGGTGATGGTGTGTGTGGCCAGAATCATGATTCCTTGGTATGGATTTGTTGACTATACTAATATGCTAATAAAACACGGTTCTCACTCAAAGGTAACAGTCATGCCAACATGTGATTAATTCTTGCATTTTTCTGTTAATGGGCAAGTGTCTAAAATATTTTTAAGTTGGAAATATTTCTAATGTCCACATTTAGATAAATAAAAATATCCTTGGCAGAGTTTGTCAATGTCCACAAAATTCAGTTGGCTCAAGTAATGATCTGATGTGGGAGCAAAGTGATACAACTGATGAAGTCACTGTTGTGTATTTAGTGTTATGTTGATGAAATGCAAAAAACAATAATATCATTTGTACATATAATGATAATGTTCATCACTTTTGACACATACACACTGAGCTGAGCTGAACATCACTATTGGTATAAGTACAAAACTCGCTTTTCAGAGATAATGACTGAGAATATTTCTAAATACAATGATATAATCTTATTTCGAAGTTTGAAGTTTAGTTGGAGGTTTATATTCAATCAATTGATGATAAATGCAAGAAAAGTATTAAAATAAATTTTAAAAGAATCAAGCTAATACCTAACTGGGGTACTTTTGACTTAATACTCAGAGTATAGATGATACTAGACTGTCGGAAAAATAACACGTATAAGTAATGAGAGAGAGAGAGAGAGAGAGAGAGAGAGAGAGAGAGAGAGAGAGAGTCTAATGTCACCGTGTATTGTTAGTTGTACTACCACCTCTGAGGGTAGGCTCAAGCTGGAAGCAGTATGGTGACACTCCCCATAGGTGGGAGGAAAATGTTTGTTTAGATTTCTATGGATTATTCCTTCCTGAGATTAACAGGTTGACCATTGGTGGCGCTGCTCACATCTCTCTAGGAAGACTGTAATCACTGACTTCCTCTCCCCACCCCCACCCCCCACCCCAACCCCCACCACCTTTTTTTTTTGTTTCGAGGGGGGGGGGTGAGGGAAAGCTTATAACATTTTCTGTTGAATTATAGGTATAGACAAAGCAAGGTTTTCTCTTTTGACATCTTTGTGTTAAGTAGTATTATACTGCAACCTCAAACTGCACACATCGATTTTCAGAAATGTTCTTGTTATTCAGGAAAAACCTACATCCCAAGAGCAGAAAGAACAAAATAACATTACAGAACACCATGCCAGAACTTTTGGACTTAAACAAATTTGTTTAAACTACCAGTTTCCTACAAGGTGTATTAGATCAGACAAGTCTGACAATATATATTATGCCAAGACCTTCAGTAAGCAGCCTAGTCTGCACGCCCCAGGGCAGGAAAGCTTAATACAGATTAAAATGGAACAGCAAATCATGCCTGAAACTCTTGTATGGAATAATACATTTATCTTCAAAATCTGTAGAAGGTGTGGTGCTGGTAAAATTCCATTTTAGGGGCACCACAGGAATTACTTATCAGTGACCTGACACAGAAATATATAAAGTAATTAGCAAGGGAAGTGTGATGTACATCATTTATCCTAGAAATTAACAGAACACATGAAATCTCACAGAACTTCCTCTAGCATCCCTATTATGATTTCAAGGTCATCAAAAAGAAATATGTTTGCAAGAGTTTTAACAAGTGGTCTTGTGAAAAGAAAAGAGTTGGCAAAAGCCCTGCAAAAGATAAAATGTGGCGAGGCAGCCGGAGTGGATGGTACTGCAGTTGAATTTCTCAAGAAAGGGGATGACAGTGTTGTTGACTGGCTAAGTTAGATTTACGATGGTAAGGTGCTTGAGGATTGGTGGGATGCATATATATAGTGTCAATGTATAAGGGCAAGGAGGATGAAAGTGAGTGTTCAAACTACAGAGGTATATGTTTGTTGAGTGTATCTGGTAAGTTGTATGGGAGAGTGGTGACAGGGTGAAGGCATGTACAGAACATCAGACTGAGGAGGAATAAAGTGATTTCAGGTGTGGTAGAGGATGTGTGGAGCAGGTGTTTGCTTTGAAGAATGTGTTTGAGAAATACTCAAAAGAAGCAGAGTGATTTGTACGAGGCATTAATGGATCTGGAAAAAGCATAGCATGCAACAAGTTTGATAAGAGTTTCTCTGTTGAAGGCGTTATGTAAATATGGTATGGGAGAAAAGCTTTTAGAAGCAGTAAAGACTTTCTGTCACGAGTATAAGGCATTATTCAAATAGGAAGAGAGGAAGGTGAGTAGTTCCAGGTGATGGTGGGTCTGTAGCAAGGGTATGTGATGTCACCATGGCTGCTTAATATATTTACAAATGGAGAGGTGAGCTAGGTTATATACAAGGGTCTTGGAGAGAAGGGTGGGTTTGCAGTCTGCAGGGAAGGTATGGGGACTAAGAAGTGAATCAGTTGCTGTTTCCTGATGACACGGCTTAAATAGCAAACTTGAGTTAGAAACTGAAAAGCCAATATCTAGGTACAGGAGGTTGTTTCAGAGGAAAGTTTAGAGTAACTGTGAGTAAAAGTAACATTACTAGTTTAACAAAGGAGAGACAGCTTGGTTGGAGTCTGAGTTTAAACAGAGAGAATCTGGAAGTGAATAATTTTAGATACTTTTAAGTGGGCATGGGACTGGTTGGAACCATGGGAGCTAAAGCCATGGGATGGATGAGGGAGGTATGGTCCTTGGGCCATTAAGGAATGTATGGAAAGTGAGGTCACTGTCTGGCAATGTTTGATGGTATAGTAGTCCAGCTTTATTGTATGAATGCGAGACCTGGGCCCTTCATGAAAAAGTAAGGAATAGGGTGGATGTGTTAGAAATTAAATGGATGAGAACACTTTCCTTTTTCATTTCCTGATGTAGGGTTTTCCAGGTACTCTCCCAGCTCCAGGTGGATAAAATATATGGTTCGATGGCATAACTCCTCAAGTCCTAACGGAGTGTGCCTCTGAACTAGCACCAATCCTTGATGGCCTATTTTGCCTGTCTAAAACCCCAGACTTTCCCATCTGCTTAGAAGCATGCCTAGGTGCAGCCCATCCCTAAGAAGGGAGGTGGCTTTAATCTCTATCTATCTACACAGAGCTCTTACTTCTACTATCTCCAAAGTCTTTCAAGCTCTCTCTCCTTAACTCCCACTTTCTCAAAAATATAATCCCAATCCCTTCTGTCACAGCTCCATTATGGGTTTCATAGTGCTGAGTTTACCGGTGGTCTCTCCTGTGGGACTCGCCTCTGGTCCTCCTCTCTCAGGGCTGTTAGTGAAACTTTTGTTGTTACTCTTGACACCTCCAAGGCATTTGACAGGTTGTGGCATAAGTCTTTGCTTTAAAAACTCCCTTTTTTGATTGTACTGCTTCTCTGTGCCCTACTGTAATTTCCTATCTGGCTGTTATACTGTTGCAGTCATGGATGGAGCAACCTTCCCCTACTATTGTATCAACAGCTGTGTTCCTCAGGGTTCCCTCCTGCCACCTACTCTCTTCCTTCTTTCAATAAATGATCCTCTCTCATATACTTCTAATCCTGTTCACTCTTGTGCTAATGATTCCACTTTACATTCATACTTCAACATGCTTTTCTTCTCTCCTCCCTTTTATATTCATTCTCTTTCTTGTACTGATCAAATTTCCTCCCTTTATTCTGACCTCTGCAGCATTTCGGAGTAGGGCAGTAGTAACCTCATAAAATTCAATAGTGCTAAATTGAAATTTTTCCCTATTTCTCTTTCTGCAAATGACTTGTCTCCCTTCGTTCAATTTCAAAACTCCACAATTCAACACAGTGTTAACATAAACATGTTGGGCATAACCATATCCTCTACTTTCTCCTGGAAACCCCACATAATCAACATCACAAATTCTGCTTCCTGAAAGTTGAAAGTGTTATACAGATGCCATTAATTATGTTCTTGTGAGCAGCAGTTTCCTATGTACGTGGGTTTCATTAGCCCAAAGCTGGAGTACTGCTTTTACATCTGAGGTGGCTCATCTCTACCTCTCTATTAACTGTCTCATTAATTAATCTGGTATCACCTCTCTTCAACCTTCCCTTTCCGTATGCTGCTATGTTGCCTCTTGCTATATATTCAATAGATATTATTCTGGTCACTCCTCTGGTGAAGTGTTTGCACATACCCCACCCCCAAGTTTGGACCCATTGGTCGTGTTTGACTGCTGCTTCCCGGAGCTTGTGGGAGGAGACTGACCACTCGAGGATTGGCCATTATGATGCCTCTTTCTTCCCTCCTCCAACAGATAATGTGTTGAATTCTCTTTGTTTTGTCTGTGTCTTTCCATATAACCTTTCGTCCTTTAACACTCTCCTCTACAAACACTTGTCCAGCCCTGATTGAGGCATTTTTTGCCTGTGCTAGAAACCCTCCCCTCCTTTTATTTTAACTTTCTAAAAGGGGAAACAGAAAAGGAGTCATGCGGGTAGTGCTCATCCTCCTCGAAGGCTCAGATTGGGGTGTCTAATGTGTGTGAATGTAACCAAGATGAGAAAAAAGGAGAGATAGGTAGTATGTTTGAGGAAAGGAACCTCTATGTTTTGGCTCTGAGTGAAACGAAGCTCAACGGTAAAGGGGAAGAGTGGTTTGGGAACGTCTTGGGAATAAAGTCAGGGGTTAGTGAGAGGACAAGAGCAAGGGAAGGAGTAGCACTACTCCTGAAACAGGAGTCATGGGAGTATGTAATAGAGTGTAAGAAAGTAAACTCTAAAATGATATGGATAAAACTGAAAGTGGATGGAGAGAGATGGGTGATTACTGGTGCATATGCACCTGGGCATGAGAAGAAAGATCATGAGAGGCAAGTGTTTTGGGAGTAGCTGAGTGAGTGTGTTAGTAGTTTTGATGCACGAGACCGGGTTATAGTGATGGGTGATTATGAATGCAAAGGTGAGTAATGTGGCAGTTGGGAGAATAATTGGTGTACATGGGGTGTTCAATGTTGTAAATGGAAATGGTGAAGAGCTTCTAGATTTATGTGCTGAAAAAGGACTGGTGATTGTGCATACCTGGTTTAAAAAGAGAGATATACATAAGTATACATATGTAAGTGGGAGAGATGGCCAGAGAGCGCTATTGGATTATGTGTTAATTGATAGGCGCGCGAAAGAGAGACTTTTGGATGTTAATGTGCTGAGAGGTGAAACTGGAGGGATGTCTGATCATTATCTTGTGGAGGCGAAGGTGAATATGTGTAGAGGTTTTCAGAAAAGAAGAATGTTGGGGTGAAGAGAGTGGTGAGAGTAAGTGAGCTTGGGAAGGAGACTTGTGTGAGGAAGTACCAGGAGAGACTGAGTGCAGAATGGAAAAAGGTGAGAACAATAGACGTAAGGGGAGTGGGGGAGGAATGGGATGTATTTAGGGATGCAGTGATGGCTTGCGCAAAAGATGCTTGTGGTATGAGAAAGGTGGGAGGTGGGCAGATTAGAAAGGGTAGTGAATGGTGGGATGAGGAAGTAAGATTGTTAGTGAAAGAGAAGAGAGAGGCATTTGAATGATTTTTGCAGGGAAATAATGCAAATGACTGGGAGATGTATAAAAGAAAGAGGTAGGAGGTCAAGAGAAAGGTGAAGAGGTGAAAAAGAGGGCAAGTGAGAGTTGGGGTGAGAGAGGATCATGAAATTTTAGGGAGAATAAAAAGATGTTTTGGAAAGAGGTAAATAAAGTGCGTAAGACAAGGGAACAACTGGGAACATCAGTGAAGGGGGCTAATGGGGAGGTGATAACAAGTATTGGTGATGTGAGAAGGAGATGGAGTGAGTATTTTGAAGGTTTGTTGAATGTGTTTGATGATAGAGTGGCAGATATAGGGTGTTTTGGTCGAAGTGGTGTGCAAAGTGAGCGGGGTTAGGGAGAATGATTTGGTAAACAGAGAAGAGGTAGTAAAAGCTTTGCGGAAGATGAAAGCCAGCAAGGCAGTGGGTTTGGATGGTATTGCAGTGAAATTTATTAAAAAAGGGGGTGACTGTATCGTTGACTGTTTGGTAAGGTTATTTAATGTATGTATGACTCATGGTGAGATGCCTGAGGATTGGCAGAATGCTTGCATAGTGCCATTGTACAAAGGCAAAGGGGATAAAAGTGAGTGCTCAAATTACAGAGGCATAAGTTTGTTGAGTATTCCTGGGAAATTATATGGGAGGGTATTGACAGAGAGGGTGAAGGCATGTACAGAGCATCAGATTGGGGAAGAGCAGTGTGGTTTCAGAAGTGGTAGAGGATGTGTGGATCAGGTGTTTGCTTTTAAGAATGTATGTGAGAAATACTTAGAAAAGCAAATGGATTTGTATGTAGCATTTATGGATCTGGAGAAGGCATATGATAGAGTTGATAGAGATGCTCTGTGGAAGGTATTAAGAATATATAGTGTGGGAGGCAAGTTGTCAGAAGCAGTGAGAAGTTTTTATCGAGGATGTAAGGCATGTGTACGTGTAGGAAGAGAGGAAAGTGATTGGTTCTCAGTGAATGTTGGTTTGGGGCAGGGGTGCATGATGTCTCCATGGTTGTTTAATTTGTTTATGGATGGGGTGTTAGGGAGGTGAATGCAAGAGTCTTGGAAAGAGGGGCAAGTATGCAGTCTGTTGTGGATGAGAGAGCTTGGGAAGTGAGTCAGTTGTTGTTCACTGATGATACATCGCTGGTGGCTGATTCAGGTGAGAAACTGCAGAAGCTGGTGACTGAGTTTGGTAAAGTGTGTGAAGAAGAAAGCTGAGAGTAAATGTGAATAAGAGCAAGGTTATTAGGTACAGTAGGGTTGAGGGACAAGTCAATTGGGAGGTAAGTTTGAAAGGAGAAAAACTGCAGGAAGTGAAGTGTTTTAGACATCTGGGAGTGGATTTGGCAGCGGATGGAACCAAGGAAGTGGAAGTGAATCATTGGGTGGGGGAGGGGGTGAAAGTTCTAGGAGCGTTGAAGAATGTGTGGAAGTCAAGAACATTATCTCGGAAAGCAAAAATGGGTATGTTTGAAGGAATAGTAGTTCCAACAATGTTATATGGTTGCAAGGCATGGGCTATAGATAGAGTTATGCGGAGGAGGTTGGATGTGCTGGAAATGAGATGTTTAAGGACAATATGTGGTTTGATCAAGTGAGTAATGAAAGGGTAAGAGAGATGAGTGGTAATAAAAAGAGTGTGGTTGAGAGAGCAGAAAAGGGTGTTTTGAGATGGTATGGTCACATGGAGAGAATGAGTGAGGAAAGATTGACTAAGAGGATATATGTGTCAGAGGTGGACAAAACGAGGAAAAGTGGGAGACCAAATTGGAGGTGGAAAGATGGAGTGAAAAAGATTTTGAGTGATTGGGGCCTGAACATGCAGGAGAGTGAGGGGTGTGCAAGGAATAGAGAGAATTGGAATGATGTGGTATACTGGGGTCGACGTGCTGTCAGTGGATTGAACCAGGGCATGTGAAGCGTCTGGGGTAGACCATGAAAAGTTCTGTAGGGCCTGGATGTGGAAAGGGAGCTGTGGTTTCGGTGCATTATACATGACAGCTACAGCTCAGTAGTGAGTGTGGGCGAATGTGGCCCTTGTTGTCTTTTCCTAGCCCTACCTCGCACACATGCGGTGGGAGAGGTTTATTATTTCATGTGTGGCGGGGTGGCGATGGGAATGAATAAAGGCAGACAGTACGAACCATGTACATGTGTACATGTCTGTGTGAGTATATATAAGTATACGCTGAGATGTACAGGTATGTATATTTACGTGTGATGACGTGTATGTATATACATGTGTATGTGGGTGGGTTGGGCCATTCTTTTATCTGTTTTCTTGCGTTACCTCGCTAACGTGGGAGACAGCGACAAAGCAAAATAATATAATAATAATAATATATATTATATAGAGGATGTGTGGATCAGGTGTTTGCTTAGAAGAATGTATGTGAGAAATACTTAGAAAAGCAAATGGATTTGTATGTAGCATTTATGGATCTGGAGAAGGCATATGATAGAGTTGATAGAGATGCTCTGTGGAAGGTATTAAGAATATATGGTGTGGGAGGCAAGTTGTTAGAAGCAGTGAAAAGTTTTTATCGAGGATGTAAGGCATGTGTACGTGTAGGAGGAGAGGAAAGTGATTGGTTCTCAGTGAATGTAGGTTTGCGGCAGGGGTGTGTGATGTCTCCATGGTTGTTTAATTTGTTTATGGATGGTGTTGTTAGGGAGGTGAATGCAAGAGTTTTGGAAAGAGGGGCAAGTATGAAGTCTGTTGGGGATGAGAGAGCTTGGGAAGTGAGTCAGTTGTTGTTTGCTGATGATACAGCGCTGGTGGCTGATTCATGTGAGAAACTGCAGAAGCTGGTGACTGAGTTTGGTAAAGTGTGTGAAAGAAGAAAGTTAAGAGTAAATGTGAATAAGAGCATGGTTATTAGGTACAGTAGGGTTGAGGGTCAAGTCCATTGGGAGGTGAGTTTGAATGGAGAAAAACTGGAGGAAGTGAAGTGTTTTAGATATCTGGGAGTGGATCTGGCACCGGATGGAACCATGGAAGCGGAAGTGTATCATAGGGTGGGGGAGGGGCGAAAATTCTGGGAGCCTTGAAGAATGTGTGGTAGTCGAGAACATTATCTCGGTAAAGCAAAAATGAGTATGACTTTGAAGGAATAGTGGTTTCCAACGATGTTGTATGGTTGTGAGGCTGGCTATGATAAGTTGTGCGCAGAGATGATGTGCGGAAATGAGGTGGGGGACAAGTTTAGGTGGTTTATGAGTAATACTAAGTAAAGATGTGGAAAGAAATAGACGTGGTTAAGACAAAGAGGTGTTTGTATTGGTTGGCACATGAGAATATAGGAAAGATGACAAAGAGGATATATTCCAGTGAGGAACAGAAAGTGGAACCAAATTGAGTGAAAGACCCCAGACGCTTCACATGCCCTGGTTCAATCCATTGACAGCACGTCAATATGATTCACTTCCATGGTTCCATCCGCTGCCAGATCCACTCCCAGATATCTAAAACACTTTACTTCCTCCAGTTTTCTCCATTCAAACTTACCTCCCAATTGACTTGACCCTCAACCCTACTGTACCTAATAACCTTGCTCTTATTCACATTTACTCTTAACTTTCTTCTTTCACACACTTTACCAAACTCAGTCACCAGCTTCTGAAGTTTCTTACATGAATCAGCCACCAGCGCTGTATCATCAGCGAACAACAACTGACTCACTTCCCAAGCTCTCTCATCCACAACAGACTGCATACTTGCCCCTCTTTCCAAAACTCTTGCATTCACCTCCCTAACAACCCCATCCATAAACAAATTAAACAACCATGGAGACATCACACACCCGTGCCGCAAACCCACATTCACTGAGAACCAATCACTTTCCTCTCTTCCTACACGTACACATGCCTTACATCCTCGATAAAAACTTTTCACTGCTTCTAACAACTTACCTCCCACACCATATATTCTTAAAACCTTCCACAGAGCATCTCTATTAACTCTATCATATGCCTTCTCCAGATCCATAAATGCTACATACAAATCCATTTGCTTTTCTAAGTATTTCTCACATACATTCTTCAAAGCAAACACCTGATCCACACATCCTCTACCACTTCTGAAACCACACTGCTCTTCCCCAATCTGATGCTCTGTCCATGCCTTCACCCTCTCAATCAATACCCTCCCATATAATTTACCAGAAATACTCAACAAACCTATACCTCTGTAATTTGAGCACTCACTCTTATCCCCTTTGCCTTTGTACATTGGCACTATGCAAGCATTCCGCCAATCCTCAGGCACCTCACCATGAATCATACATACATTAAATAACCTTACCAACCAGTCAACAATACAGTCACCCCCTTTTTTAATAAATTCCACTGCAATACCATCCAAACCCGCTGCCTTGCCGGCTTTCATCTTCCGTAAAGCTTTCACTGCCTCTTCTCTGTTTACCAAATCATTTTCCCTAACCCTCTCACTTTGCACACCACCTCGACCAAAACACCCTATATCTGCCACTCTATCATCAAACACATTCATCAAACCTTCAAAATACTCTCTCCTTCTCACATCACCACTACTTGTTATCACCTCCCCATTAGTCCCCTTCACTGAAGTTCCCATTTGCTCCCTTGTCTTACACACTTTATTTACCTCCTTCCAAAACATCTTTTTATTCTCCCTAAAATTCAATGATACTCACTCACCCCAACTCTCATTTGCCCTCTTTTTCACCTCTTGCACCTTTCTCTTGACCTCCTGCCTCTTTCTTTTATACGTCTCCCACTCATTTGCATTTTTCCCTGCAAAAATCGCCCAAATGCCTCTCTCTTCTCTTTCACTAATAGTCTTACTTCTTCATCCCACCACGCGCTACCTTTTCTAATCAACCCACCTCCCACGCTTCTCATGCCACAAGCATCTTTTGCACAAGCCATCACTGCTTCCCTAAATACATCCCATTCCTCCCCCACTCCCCTTACCTCCTTTGTTCTCACCTTTTTCCATTCTGTATGCAGTCTCTCCTGGTACTTCCTCACACAAGTCTCCTTCCCAAGCTCATTTACTCTCACCACTCTCTTCACCCCAACATTCTCTCTTCTTTTCTGAAAACCCCCATGAATCTTCACCTCCACCTCCACAAGATAATGATCAGACCTCCCTCCAGTTGCACCTCTCAGCACATTAACATCAAAAAGTCTCACTTTTGCGCGTCTATCAATTAACATGTAATCCAATAACGCTCTCTGGCCATCTCTCCTACTTACATACATATACTTATGTATATCTCGCTTTTTAAACCAGGTATTCCCAGGTGTGTATATGTATATATATACATATATATATATATATATATATATATATATATATATATATATATATATATATATATATATATATATACATATATATATATATATATATATATATATATATATATATATATATATATATATATACTATTCCTTCAAACATACCCATTTTTGCTTTCCGAGAACATTATCTCGGAAAGCAAAAATGGGTATGTTTGAAGGAATAGTGGTTCCAACAATGTTGTATGGTTGCGAGGCGTGGGCTATGGATAGAGTTGTGCGCAGGAGGATGGATGTGCTGGAAATGAGATGTTTGAGGACAATGTGTGGTGTGAGGTGGTTTGATCGAGTAAGTAACGTAAGGGTAAGAGAGATGTGTGGAAATAAAAAGAGCGTGGTTGAGAGAGCAGAAGAGGGTGTTTTGAAATGGTTTGGGCACATGGAGAGAATGAGTGAGGAAAGATTGACCAAGAGGATATATGTGTCGGAGGTGGAGGGAACGAGGAGAAGTGGGAGACCAAATTGGAGGTGGAAAGTATATACATTTTATGGGGGGGGGTTTGGGGCCCATTTTTTTTATCTGTTTTTTTGCGTTACCCGTTTAAGGGGAGACAGCCCCAAAGAAAAATTTAATATAAAAAAAATAATATATATTTAAAATAGGGGAAATGTGGGGAAACCAGGTTTTTTGTTTTAGAAGAATGTATGGGGAGAAATACTTAGAAAAGCAAATGGATTTGTATGTAGCATTTAGGGATCTGGAAAAGGTTATGTAGAGTTGATAGAGATTTTCTGTGGAAGGTATTAAAATATTTTGGTGTGGGGGAAAGGGTTGTTAAAAGCAGTGAAAATTTTTTATCGGGGATGTAAGGCAGGTGTACGTGTAGGGGAGGGGAAAAGTGATTGGTTCCTTGAATGTAGGTTTGCGGAAGGGGTTGTGATGTACCGGTTGTTTAATTTGTTTATGGATGGGGGTTTTTTGGGGAGGTGAATGCAAGATTTTTGGGAAAGAGGGGAAGGTATAAGTCTGTTGGGGTGGAAAAGCTTGGAAGTGAGTCAGTTTTTTTTGTGATGATACAGGTGGTGGCGTTAGGGAGAAAACTCCCGAAGCTGGTGACTGATTTTAATTTTTAAAGTGTTGTGAAAAAGAAATTTAAAAGGAGAAATTTGTGAAAAAAGAAGGGTTTTTTTTGGGTTTCAGTAGGGTTGGGGGCCCAAGGGTTCTTTTGGGAGGTGAGTTTAAAAAGGAGAAAAACGGGAAGGAAGTGAAGTGTTTTAGATATCGGGAAATGGATTTTGGACCGGAGGGAAACCAGGGGAAGCGGAAAGTTAAAAGGGGTGGGGGAGGGGGCAAAAATTTTGGGGGCCCCTTTGGGAAAAAATGGGGGAAAGTCGAAAAAAATTACCCGGGAAACCCAAAAAGAAAATGTTTAAAGGGAAAATAGTAGTTCCAACTTTTTGGTAGGGTTTTTTGAGGCTGTGGGCAAAATGGAAATGGGTTGTGCGCCAGGAGGATGGATGGCGGGAAAATGATGTTTGGGGAAATTGTGTGGTTTGAGGGTTTGATCGAGAAAGAAACGTAAGGGTAAGGAAAAGTGTGGAAATAAAAAAGCGGGGTTGGGGAGAGCAGAAAAAGGGTGTTTTAAAAGGGTTTTTGGGAAACATGGAGAGAATGAGGGGGGAAAGATTGAAAAAGGGGTTATATTTTTGCAGGGGTGGGGGGAAAACGAGGAGAATGGGAGCCCAAAATTTGGGAGGGGGAAAAGAGGGGTTTTAAAAAAGAATTTTGAGGGGATTGGGGCCCCTGAAATGCAGGAGGGTAAAAGGGTGCAAGGAATGGAGTAAAAGGGAAATGAGTGGTATACCGGGGTTTCGACGTGCTGTCAAGGTTTTGAACCAGGCATGGAAGCGTTGGGGAAAACCAAAACAACATCGTTGGGAACCATTTTTCCTAAAAAACCCCCTTTTTTGTTTTCCCGAGATAATTTTCCCCGACTTACAAAAAAATTCTTCAAGGCCCCCCAAAATTTTTCCCCCCCCCCCCACCCTATGATTCCCCTTCCCTTCCATGGTTCCACCCGGGCTGCCAGATCCACTCCCAGATAAAAAAAACACTTTACTTTCCCTCCATTTTTCCCTCCATTCAAATTTACCTCCCAATTGATTGACCCTCCCCCCACTTTTCCTAAAAAACCTTGTTTTAAATCACATTTACTCTTAACTTTCTTCTTTCACACATTTTTCCCAAACTCAGTCACCAGCTTTTAAGTTTTTACATGAATCAGCCCCCAGCGCGTAAACATCAGCGGGAAAAAACAAACCCGCCCCTTCCCCAAACTCCCCTCATCCACAACAGATGCATACTTGCCCCCTTTTCCAAATCTTGCTTCACCTCCCTAACCAAACCCCCTCCCTAAAAAAATTAAAAACCAAGGAGGGCATCACACACCCTGGGCCCCCAAACCCCCATTCACTTTGGGAAACCCCTCACTTTCCTCTCTTCCTACACGTAACATGCCTTTTCATCCCCGATAAAAAATTTTTTACTGCTTTTAAAAAACTTCCCCCCCACACCATATATCTTAAAACCTTCCCCAGAGCATCTCAAATTTAAATCTATCAATGCCTTTTCCAGAAACCCTAAATGCTACATACAAAAACCATTTGCTTTTCAAATTTTTCTCACATACTTCTTTAAAACAAACAACCCCATCCACCACCTCTACCCCTTCTGAAAACCCAAAGCTCTTTTCCCCCAAACTATGCTTTGTTTCCCTGCCTTCACCTTCCCCCCCAAACAATACCCCCCCCAAAAAAAATTTTCCCCCGAAAAAAAAAACTCCCCAACCAAAAAACCCCCATAAAACCCCCTGTAATTTGAGCAATCACCCCTTTTCCCCTTTGCCTTTGTACCTTGGGGACTTGGGAACATTCCGCCAATCCTCAGGCACCTACCATGGGGAAACATACCCTAATTTAAAAAACCTTACCCAAACCCGTCAACAAAACAGTCACCCCCCCCTTTTAAAAAAAATTCCACTGCAAAAACCCTCCAAACCCCTTTCCTTTCCGGCTTTCATCTTTCCCTAAGCTTTCACTGCCTCTTCTCTGTTTACCGAATCTTTTTCCCAAACCCCTCACTTTGCACACCACCTCGACCAAAACCCCCTAATCTGCCCTCTTCATCAAACATTCATCAAACCTTCAAAATACTCTCTCCTTTCACATCACCACTACTTGTTATACCTCCCCATTTCCCTTCACTAAGTTCCATTTGCCCCCTTTCTTACCATTTTATTTCCCTCCCCCAA